>NC_041385.1:171264051-171275003 GCF_002162155.2 Triticum dicoccoides
CCATGACCGACGCCACCACCGCCGTGCCTATGTCGTAGCCGTGCTCCCCGCCGCCCGTGCGTCCTCTCGTCATGTCCAGGAGCTCCTCCGCTGTCCACTTCATCGAGCAAGCCGAGCCCCGAGCGCTCGCAACGCCCGAGCCCACCGCAACGACCTCGCCCGAACCGCCGTCGCCGGAGATCCCCTTCAACACCGTCGTCGCTCCGGTCCGTCCCCGGCCGCACCATGGGCCTCGTCGAACTCCCCGTGAGCTTAGCCATCTTCCCCTCTCCTCTTTTCTTGCTCCCGAGCCGTGTAGCGACCTCCCAGAGCTCAACCGCACCCACCACCGTGGAGCTCGTCGCCGACGTGCTCCCGGTCACCCTCCGGCCACTCCACGGTGTCCATCATGCTCCCCGCGTCACGTAGCACCTAACTAACTACTCCCCGCACCTCACCGACCCCCCTAGCGACAAGTTCGACTTCGGCCGAACTCCGGTGGCCGCCAAAGTCGTCGTCGGCGCCAACTCCAGCCACCCCGACCCCAACGGACTCCACCAAGAGCTGCGGCTCGTCCTCAGCTCCACTCCGGTGGTCTCCGCGACTCGTTTGGTTGCCGGAACGGCAAAAACCACTTCCGCCGCCGCGTCGGGCTCGCCGGCGGCTAAACGGCGGTGCAGCCGACCCGGGTTTGACCACGGGTGGGCCCTGGTTGACTCCCCTTAGTCTATGACAGGTGGGGCCCAGCCCTGCTAACTAATTAGGATTAGTTTAAATTAATTTTAGTTTAATTAATCACACTGACACGCGGGACCCACTGTCAGATTTGACCCGGACGTGTCCCGTTGACCTGCTGACGTCACACTGACGTCAGGCTGATGCAGTAATTGATTTTCTGGAATTAATCTAATATAGGAAATTCCAGAATATAGTTTAAACTTCAAAAATTCATAACTTTTATTCTGTAACTCCAAATCAGACAAATTATATATGAAAAATGATTAGAAAAATCCAATCTATCCATCTGTACTATTTTCATGCATGATTAAACAAGTTAACCTGATGTTTAATGCAGAACAAGGAAAAACACTTTAAAGGGCCATGTTTGAGTTTGAAATTTGAATCTTTGATTCAAATTGGTTCAAACCCCTCTGGTCTTAGTTGCATTAGCCCAACACACTCATATTGCCATGTTTCATGCATGCATCATATTGTTGCACATTGTTTGGTGATGGTTGTGTATCGGTGTTCTTTGCGGCAGGTTCTGCCTCCGAGGAGTACCGTGATTACCCTAACGAAGAACCGTATCAGTGCATCGAACCATCAGGCAAGCAACCAACCATTTGATCATATCGATACAATCCCATGTTCTCGCTCCTGCTCTCTTTTACTGCATTAAGACAACGCGTTTCAAACTGCTGTGTGCTACGGTAGTTGAACCCACTTCCTCTGCATGACCTGTCATTGCCACAGTAACTAGATGAAACGCACTAGCATGTGTAGGAGTTGATTGAGCCATATGTATGTGTTGTTCCTACCTTGCTATGCCTGCTATGCTTAGAGTCGTGTCAGGTCTGGTTCATCTGGGTGATGGGCTAGAGTGAAATGATTATGCCGGTAATGAGAGTGGTGTGGTGAACACGATTTGGTAAAGGTATTGATGAGAGGCCATGTAGGAGTACATGGTGGGTTGTTTCATTGAAGCCGACCTTAAGCACTAAGATCTGTATGTGTGATTTAAGATACAGCTACTACCATGCATTGGGCCCTGAAATATGACCCCGCTCGACTTCTTATTCACCCTAGCTCTCTGTCCAGGAGTTGCAAGTAGTTTCTGGTGTTTGTAGCCTACTGGAGGCTGTGGACAGCGCTGACCGTAGGGGTGGACTGTGATGCGGTAGGTACGTGGCCGGGTGTACAGAATACCCGTTAGGTATCTCGGGAACCCTGTTCACATCGTTCGGGGCCGTATGGGAAACCTCGGCCGGACTCCCTGCGGATGGAACCTGGATAGGCGATAAACCTGGACTAGAGACTTAGGTGTTTAGGTAGGTCATGGTCTACACCCACGTCGGCTTTCGCTTGAAGTCTGCCGAGCACATGTCGTGTGCAGACGCTAAGTGGTGGAAACATGTATGAAGAAGTACACCCCTGCAGGGTTATCATGATCTATTCGAATAGTCGCGTCCGCGGTAAAGGACTACTTGGTTGCCTATACAGTTCATAGACAAGTAAATGGAAACTACTAAAAGCCTCAAGATAAGTGTGAGTGCCGAGGATGGCTCTTCCGTAGGAAGACGGAGGGGGATCCTCGGTAGTGTATTGAAGTGGTGAGTAGTGAACTCGTGTGCGCAAAACCATTTCAAGTTGGAGTCTCGTAGGATAGCCTAGCCAAGAGTCAAAGCTGGCTTGCTACAATAACTCCACCAACCCTTCTTGATAATGTGCATGTATGTAGGATCTGATGTAAGTCTTGCTGAGTACCTTTGTACTCATGTTGCTATAATTTACATTTTTACAGAAGACGCTGCAACCCCTTCTGATGGGTTGTTCGTAGACGTTGACATCAATGAGTAGGCTAAGGCCCAGGTGGTGATCCTGAGCTTGTGAAGGACCACGTAGTATAGCTAGGCTTTCCAAGCCTCCTTTATTTTGCTAGTTGTCTGTACTCAGACAAGTTACTTCCGCTGCTGGTTTGTATGACTGTATGACCTGAATGCTGGGTCGTGTGACCCGTATCTATGTGTATGCTATGTATGGCTCTCTGAGCCTTAAATAAAGTACTTGTGTCGTAGAGTCATGGTGTGATGCCATGTTGTATTTGCACATATCGAGCATATTGTGTGTATGTTATTGAAATGCTTGGTATGTGTGGGATCTGACTATCTAGTTGTTTATCTTTAGTAGCCTCTCTTACCGGGAAATGTCTCCTAGTGTTACCGCTGAGCCATGGTAGCTTGCTACTGCTCTGGAACACTTAGGCTGGCCGGCATGTGTCCTTGTTCGTTCCTGTGTCTGTCCCTTCGGGGAAATGTCACGCATTGAGTACCGGAGTCCTGTTAGCCCGCTACAGCCCGGTTTACCAGAGTCCTGCTAGCCCAGTGCTACAGCCCGGACCCACTTGCTGATGACCGACACGTTCGAAGATGGGTCATGGATGCCTGTCCCTGTAGGTCTGTGCCACTTTGGGTTTACGACTAGTCATCTCAGCCCGGGCTCCTTATCATGTCAGCCAAAAGGCGCAAACGGTACCGGGAAAAGGTAAGGCGACACCCGTGGGTATACCGTGCGTGAGGCCACAAAGTGATATGAGGTGTTACAAGCTAGATCGATGTGACATTGAGTCGGGGTCCTGACAATTTGTCATCATTTGTGAGGCATAGATTTTGTCTTCTGAGATCACTTAGCCTTTCTGTGAGCATTTCAAGTTCCCTTGTGATAGTGTGTTGATTTTCGACATCTTCTTCTTCTTGTGAGCTTCCATAGTGAGAAAGGATTTCCCCTTCACCTTCTGAAGAAGATTCTTGGTATGCATTTTCAAGCTCCATCTTTTCTTCATGAATGGACATCAGCGTCATGATCTCAGCATAGTGAAGTTCTTTGTAGTCTAGTCTTTGCTTAATTTTAGCTACGATGGGGTCGAAGGTTTCATCAAGAGCACTCAGAAGCTTGTTGACGACATCTTTGTCGGTGATATCAGTTACTCCTCACTCATGAAGTCTTTCGACAATGTTTGTCAATCTTTCCTTATGAACTTCTAAAACTAGCAAACGTGAAGCGAAGCATTTGAGTGTTGCGATCCGTTCTAGAGATGAAATCTTCATGAGCATTTTATGGCATCCCAAAGTTGCTTTGTAGTGTCGAGCTTTTGGAATCAAAGGAAAATGTCCTTTGAAAGACTGCTGCAGATGATATCTTTTGCTTGAGCATTCAACCACAAATTTGCTTTGTCATCAGATGTGGGATCATCTGGTTGCTAAATTGAGTATCCATTTTACACAATCTCCCACAAGTCAATGTTGATGGCTTGAATTATGATTCTCATTCTTTCTTTCCAGTAGAGCTAATCATTTCCATCGAAGATAGGAAATCTTTCAGAGTGCAAGGATCTACTTGTATATGACATACTCAAAACTCCAAGGACGTTAGACCTTTAATAAACAGAGACAAGGAGTACCTGCTCTGATACCAATTGTTAGGACTGAGAGTATATCGACCAGAGGAGGGTGAATGGGAGATTCAAAATTTCTTTTGAAAGTTTTGAACTGATCCCAAACACAGCAGCAAAAATAAGGTTCAGTAGATATGAACACAATCAAGAATACTACTGAGGAACAAAACCATTGATGTAGGATGCAATAATGGTTCGAGCATAGTATACAATAGGCTTGATGATAATGATGGTAATGCAACATGCCAACAGATACAATATCATGACAGGGAGCTAGAGAAGAACTACGATGGACAACATTGAGGAATAATCACAGTGTGGTATAAGTTCACAACACAGAAGATGACAAGGACTAAGACGCATAACAGAATGAAGAAGGTGCAACATTGTGGGCATCGGACAATGACTGATGGCAATGACAAAAGAAATAGAAATGAATGATATGCAATCGACAATGAGAGATCAGATAAACTATCGTCACAGAGCACAAATGTAAACTGCTTAGAGTATTGTAGTGAAGTAAATTGAACCAGTGGTGCTCGATGGCGACAGAGAGATTTGGTAGACTAGTTCACCCTTCTGACAAAGACCTATGTCTGGTTGGAGGGGTTGTGACTTAACACAGAAGATAAACTCTCTTCGCCCTATCCTCCTTCAACTCAAAGCTGATCAGACTCCAGATGATTTCACTCATGGCAGATACTTGTCGGCGATCTCCAAACCTTCGGTCGACCTTTGTGAACCACAATCAGTCTTGGTTGCTGAAGATCTTGCTCGATGACTACAACAACTCTTCAACACTCGAGCCGACACCTATCCGTCTAGAGAGTGCATAGCTCTAAAGAGTAATATGTACAAGAACTCTAACTTAGAACTACTGTGATCCTGAACAACTGTCTAAGTTTGGGCTCTTGATTTTTCTCTCAGTGGATCTTAAACTAAAATCACTCGGAGAGGGGTTGCTCAATTCAATTTTCTCAGAAATCTCAAGTGGAGCAGCCAACGAACAACGTTGGAGCGGGGTGGCTATTTATAGCCGCAGCCTTCCCTGATGGGAAATGACCAAATTGGACATGTGGAGCAGCCAATGGACAAACGACTCGAGTCCAACGGTCGGAAATTTGAGCACAACAATAACATTACTTGTGGAGCACATAATGTTAACTCCTATTCTGAAAGATATCTCCTGCAGCATCAGGAACAATGTCTACTACTGTCAAGTAATCATTTGGAGCATAAAGAGATTTCTCTCGTATCTTTTGTAGGTTTTGGGCTAAGCATCACTGCGGATCTAAGCTTCAAGAACATATACCCCTCTTAATAGTACGGAGGTCCTATGACTCAAATGAACGAAAGAAGAACAACGAAATGAATACTATGTCTTCACTTTGTCTTCGACTTCCATTCGCTGCAGTCAATTTCTTCGGACGACAATAACAAATCAAATGCTTCGCTTCAGAAGTGAAATTTCGAGGGGATAATTCCTTCACATCAATCTTCTCGTCTACATATCTTCAACAGATGTAGCTCTTTCTTCTCCACAACACAGATATACTTTGATGAAGTTCCTCAAACTTGGCACTAGAGACAGCATTATCTTCGGTTCTGTATGGACTATTTCTCTCTGTATGCCCTAGCAAACAAATCGGTCCATACCTGTTTCTATCAACAATCTTGAAAGCACAGGAGGGCAGATATTGCACCAACACAAATAATATTCATGGATAGTCTGATCATAAACTCGCAATTATCGGATCCCAACAAGCACAGCACAAAAAGTCATTACATCAAACGATCTCTGTCGTGGTGGGTGCACGGCAGATGCCCAGGGATGGCTAAAGAGAGGAGGAGGCTCGAGGGCACTTGTGGGCTCCACAGGCGAGGTCGGCATGAGCGAGCGCGAGACGCAAGACATACCCAGGTTCGGGGCTCTCCGGAGAGATAACACCCCTAGTCCTGCCGAGTGTGGTTGATATGCAACAATACAGAGTTGCTCCTAGAGTTGTTTGGAGGAGGAAGGAAGGCTATCCTGGGCTCAGGCTGCTCCTTCTCCCCAGGGGTACAATGGTAATGTTACAAGGCCGTAGGGCCGGGTTGTCAGTGTCTGGGAACCCAGAGCTGGGACCCGTCGGGTGCCAGGGTTCGCCGGGTTCTCCTAGGCGCGGGCCCCGCTTGCCTAGGGGCACTGTTCATTGTCTTGTCGATCGTTAGGGAGTGGCCGAGTTGAGTCGGGTACAGAGGCGCTCCGTCAGGTCGTCGCTTGCTGGCGTCAGAAGTGATGAGGGGGTCACTGTTGCCACGCCGGCCCTGGTCAGCGGGTAGGTGAGGGGCACTGTTGCCACGCTTCGGCTGACTAGAGGCATGGGCGGAGCACTGTTACCTTGGTCATCGGTAGATGAAGACTCGTCCCATCGTACGGCCTGGATGGGTTGGGAGTTGACCCGTGGCTGGGTTGAGGAACACACCAGGGGTGGAGCTAGCTTGTTGGGGAAGTCTTGGTGTGCCGGGTTCGGCTGCCTTGAGCTGGTTGTTAAGACCGAGTCGAGGAGTACGGCCGAGTTGGAGGGCTTGACCGGATCAAGGGGCTTGGCCGGGTTGAGCGACCCAGCCGAGCGCGAGCCATCTTGAGTGGCTATGTTGGCCCCATTGTTTTCGAAAAGGATATGGCTTCCGTTGCCTGCCCGGGGTTCATCCCCCCGATAGTAGTCCCTGAAGCTGTGAAGGTCCGCCGTCTTCGGATGGGAGGGCCTATGCAGTCCCCCCCTTGAGGAGGCGAATCTTGCGACCGCTAGGTCCGGCAACACCCACTGTGTGTCAGTTACCGGAAACAGGATTGCAGCATCCCGGCAATGGTGGGAAACCGGAGGGTCCGTCGAATCTTGAGGCAATCCCTTGGGCTTCGCGTGGGCGCCACGTGGCGCCTGGAAGCCGGAGGGGCCTGAAAGGCCACGCACGTGATAGGAGTGGGTGATGCGCTGGGCCCGCCGCTGCGTGCCCTTGGCCCACGCGCGCAAATTTATTGCAGCATCCGCAAGTCGGTTGCTCTTCCCCATGCAGTTATTGTGTGTGTACATGCGCACTTATTGCGGGGAAGTGGGAAGGGCGAGTGCAAACGATCCCACTTTCCCATGTTTCAAATGATGCCGCTGGAGGATTCTGCCAAGAAATGGCAGAATTCTTTCTTCCACGTCCGCAATCTCGGCGCGGACCGTATCAACTTGTCGCCCTTCGTCAACACGCCGCCGCAGGCGAAGCAGAACTGGGGTTATTACCCCAGGGACCCGTCGCAAGAGATACTCAAGCTCTGCGAATGGGTGTCGGAGATGAAGGCGCGGGAGAGGCTCACCGGCACCGACCTCATTTCCGCATTCATCATGCACCGGGTTCTGCCGCTGCAGCGATGCATCTGCCTCATCAGTCAGATGACCGGTCTTTAGGATCCCAACCGCATGTTGGTCATGCGCCTGGGGGCGGACCAGGTCGCGCGTCGGGTCAATGATATCTCCCAGGCCGCGTTGTGGGCTGACTGGCAGTTCGACAAGCCGTCGTACAGCCACGCGAACCCGGCGCCCGCAGTGAGTCCTTGGTCCCCATATTTTGTTGCTGCACATCTTCTTATTCGTCCCGATGCAACACGGGAGGTGCTTCTGAACGCCATCTGACATCCTTACGCCCGGGCGTGTCGCAGGTGGTGCGGGCCGAGTCGGAAGAGCCTGCGGCCCATGGCAGAGGGGAGGAGGCCACCGTCGACGTCGGTGCAGGCGCCACGCGGGTAAGCTTTATTTTCTGCATTCCTTGAGTTGTCGGGCGCGACACGCCGCGGGCAATGCTGACACGGGCCATTGATGTAGTGGCGCCGGGCAGAGAAGGCGGCGGCGCAGGCGATGCCGGGTCGTCGCGGGGTACGCCAGCGGCGAGCCGGCCGCATGGGAAGGACAATGTCGCACCACGGTCCCCGGCCGTGAAGCGAGCGGTGAACCCGGCCGGGGGTGCAAGGTCGGCCACCAAGAGAAGGTGTGGCGCTCTGCAGGAGAGGCCGGCGAGGCCCGCCGTTCTGGTGCTGTCGTGGTAATTTCCTCTGTTACTTGCATCCGAGTGGCCGAGCGGCCCTGCTTGTTGTTTACTTTGTCTTGAACTTTAGGTCACCGATCTCGCTGGCGAGGGCAGCGGCGGATGCCACGTTTATCGAGGGCATCATGTTCCGGAGGAGCCGGTCCGGCGCCGCCGATTGGGACGAGGAGGAGGAGCCGGCGGATCCGAATCTTGTCCTGGAACCGGCCGACACCGAAGGCTTGGCTTGGCGGGACGGAAATAGGGCCGAGGCGGAGCTGGAGGCGGCATAGGTCCAGGCCTGGACTAACGCCGCGACGATGTGGGCGTGAGCCAGCAGGAGCCGGCGCGGCCGGATATACCGGTGGGGATGATGGTAGCGGCGACGGTCTTTGAGTCGTTGTCGATGGGGGGGCGCGACCAAGGAGACCGTGCGGAGGTGATGGACCTCGACCGGGAGGTCGTGGTTGTTGGAGACAACACCCCGCCGCGGATTGACGCTGTTGAGCGGGCGGGGGTCGACGGAGGCGGCGGTGATGCTGTCTTGGAGGAGGCGCCAGAGATGGCGCCACAGTGGACGCCCTGGGCGTCAGCGAGTGAGGCGCCGCTGGTGGTGGCACCGCAGGCCACCCCGGGTGTCGAGCCAGCGGTGGGGCTGGAGAGGGCATCGGAGGAGATGCCGGACACGGGGGGAGCGGCCAGCGGAGAGCACGCCCTGGTACTCAGGCCAGGGGGGGCGCCGGCCCGCCGGGTCACTATCGGCATGGGGCGGGGCCGGCGAGGTCTTCGGGCCCCAGACCCAGGAGGAGGCGGCGATGGATGCCGTCTGCGAGGGCGGTTGGACCAGATCCAGGCCTTCGCCCAAGCCGAGGTGGAGCAGATGCGGGAGGTGGAGCGCGCCGTGCTGGTAAGTTCTTTTCCTCGTCTTCTGCTTTTTCCTCTTTTGTGGCTTCTTCTTTCTGGGGGCGCTAGCACACCTACTGGGTGTAGCCACCGAGATTCGGGCCAACTACATAGTAGTGGGGTCAAATCTTAAAATGTTGTCTTGCACCGATCGTTGCCTTTTTGCAGCAACTCGATTCCTATTGGGTCAGCGCCTTCAACCGGCTCCTGGGCAAGTATCGGCAGCTCAAGGAGTAGCTTACCGCCAAGGAGGAGGACGTCCACATCACTGCAAGTATTTTTCTTGTGCTCTTTTTTGGTGGGGGTGCGCTAGCACACCCACTGGGTGTAGCCCTCGAGATTCGGGCCAGCTGCATAGCAGTTGGGTCCAATCTTAAAACTGGTCCTTTGTTTCTGAATCTTCTTCTTGCAGCTGAGGTGCTGTCTCGGAAGACCCGGCTATTTCGGGCCGGCCTCCACTATGACCGGCTTGTCGCTGATGCCGGCCGGCTTGGAGCCAAGGTGGCGCAGGGGAAGGCGGAGGCAGCGGTAGCCCGGCGGGCACTCGATGAAGCCAGCCGGCTACAGGAGCAGTTGGTGGGCGACAAGAGCCGTCTTGAGGCATAGCGGGCCCTGGCCGAGGTGGACCAGCAATGCAGCAAGCTGGCCGACGACAAGGGCCATCTCCAGGCCGAGGTGGAGCGCCTGAAAGGGCTGATGGCCGCGGCGGAGGAGGCCCGTCAAGGGAAGACCCGCCGCCATGAGGCATCCGAGAAGGCGACCGAGGACAAGGACGCCAAGCTAAAGGCGGCCCTTGCCAAGGTGGCCGACTTGGAGAAGACGCTCCAGGAGCGTGACCGCACCATTGCTCGGGAGCGGCGCGGTACGTTGCTTGAAGCGCAGCACCAGGAAGAGTCCTTCTCCAGTAAGTGCTTTTCTTGAGTTCTACCGGGTTGGTATCCCAGCTTCTTGTCCTTCGTGACTTTTTCTGACTTGCTTTGCTTCCTGGCAGGGGCCTTCCCGGAGACGCGCCAGCTGGCAGAGGAAGCCGTCCGCTTTCAGCGCGACCCGCTGGGGGTCGTTGGCTCTGGGACCGACCCATAGGTGGCTTGGACTTTCCCGGAGATCTTGACCGTAGTCGAGGCTTATCTGCGAGTCTTGAGCGAGCAGATGGGGCGGCTCTCTCAGGCCGGCTTGAGATGACAGTGCCCTGTGGCCGGGCTCCGTCGCGCTGAACAGCTTCACGCGGCTGGCACGGCGGTTGGAGATGGAGCCGAACCGGCTCCACGACTAGCCCGTTTCCGCCGCTCGTGCTGGCGCCGAGATGGCACTCAGGTTTGCGTTGTCCTAGCACCTGGACCTACAGCTGGATGCGTTGATGGACCAGCGGGCGGCTCGGAGGACCTGCTGCAGGCGCAAGCCGGACGGATCGTTGCCCAAGCCAGCTATATCGTCGGGTTCACTTTCCACGACGAGTTCCACCTGGAGCGGGCGGAAGATAGCGGAGTCATGCCTGGCGACAATTATGGCCTGCTTCTGCACGAACCGGAGGGTAGCTCCGAGGAGACGGACGTCTACGGCGACGGGGGTGCCGAGGAGGAAGACACCGGCACTTCGGCGGACCCGGAGGCCACCGAGGGGGAGCCGTCAGCTGCGAGACCCGGCGCTGGAGATGCCTGAGGCTGTTCTGTCATATCTTAGCAAAAAATTCTATTAGGTAGCAGGTCCACCCACCCACTGGGGGTTTTCGGGTGTAATGAATTCTGGCCTTGGGCCTATCCTTTAAGATTTGTGATGTGTATATTTCGTGGATGCCTGTGCTTTTGTTTTTCTCTTTTGAAGCCGTTTTCTTGCGATCTTCCTCTCTCAA
>NC_041385.1:171275470-171293771 GCF_002162155.2 Triticum dicoccoides
AGTCTGACGGCCGAGGCTCCGGTCCATGACAAGGAGTTCGGTTTTTGAGAGGAGCGCACGGTACTTAGGCTTTCAAAATGTTGAGCGCGAGTGAAATACCCACTGGGCCGGCTGGCAGCAATCCGGCGAAGCCAGTTGGCGGTCAGCCGGTCGTGCGTCCACTTAAAGTGACGGGCCAGGTTGGGCGACCCGGCGACCTTTGACTTAGTGTTTGAGGCGTGCTAGTGCTCTGGCCCGTTGTGCCTGCCAGCTGTTAGCCGAAGCCGGTTCTGTGGCCTAGGGCGATGTGGGGGCCGTGGCGTCCCTAACGCGTCAGAAATCACCAAGGAAGGCGGCAGGTTGCGACCAAGCCGGCCAGCCCCCGAGCCCTCGGGTCGAGCGAGTCGGACCGGTGGTCGGGTTTAAGATCAAAGTGATGCGCAAATGTAGGAGACACAATAACTTGGTCGGAAAAGGGTAGCCCCCGATCGTCGTTCGGGGACTCCATAGTTTCATGCGATTACAAAAGGCAGCGATACATACATGCATAAAGCTAACTATAAAACGGGCGGAGGAGTTCCACGTTCCACGGCCGGGTTGTTTCTTCACCGGCGGTGTTTCTCTTGCACATGTTTGACTTGCGGGCGTCGATGAGGTAGTAGGCGTTGCGATCGCACAAGGCCTTGCTAACGATGAATGGGCCCTCCCATGGACGGGACAGCTTGTGCTAGCCGGCTTGTTCTAGGACGAGTCGGAGGATGAGGTCTCCCTCGCAGAATGCGAGGGGCTTGATCTTCTTGCTGTGGTAGTGCCTCAGGCCTTTCTAGTAGATGGTTGAACGGTTGAGCGCCAGGAGGCACGCTTCTTCGAGTAGGTCGACACCGTCTTCGCGGGCTTCCTTGGCTTCGGCTTTAGTGCACATCGTGACACGCGGCGAGTCAAACTCGACGTTGGTCGGGATGACCGCTTCGGCTCCATAAACAACGAAGAACAGGGTGAACCCGGTCGACCGGTTTGGCGTGGTGCGGAGACTCCAGAGGACGGCCGGCAACTCATCGAGCCAGCTGCCGGGTGAGCAGATGAGCGGCTCGACGAGCCGCGGCTTGATGCCGGATAGGATGAGGCCGTTGGCCCGCTTGACCTGCCCATTGGACTACGGATGTGCAACGGAAGCCAGGTCGAGGTGGATGCCAGAGACGGAGCAGTATTGTGCAAGCGCGCCCTTGGCAAAGTTGGTGACGTTGTCCGTGATGATGTTGTTCGGCAAGCCGTAGCGTACCGCGATGTCTTTGATGAATCATACGACCGTCAGCCCGTCCAGCTTCTTGATTGGCCATGCTTCGACCCACTTGGTGAACTTGTCCACCGCCGCCAGCAAATCCTTCATGCCTCCTCGGGTGGTTTTGAAGGGCCACACCATGTCGAGTCCCCAGACCATGAAGGGCTGGGCGATCGGGATGGTTCGGAGTGCTGACATCGGCTAGTGGCTGCGCTTGCTGAAGAGCTAGTATCCCTCGCACTTGAGGACGAGTGACTCAGCGTCTTGGAGGGCGGTAGGCCAGTAGGAACCATGGTGGAAAGCCTTGGGCACCAGGGACCACGAGGCGGCGTGGTGCCCGCACTCTCCCCGGTGTATGTCGAGGAGGATCTCAATGCCTTGGTCCTGCTCGATGCAGCATTGGAACACGTTGATGGAGCTGCGCTTGACGAGTTCGTTGTTGATGATGTTGTAGGCGGACGCCCGGTGCTGCACTTGCTGGGCTTCGGTCTCGTCCAGGGGGAGGACCCCGTTTTCCAGGGACTCCGAGATGGGCAGGGCCCAAGATGAGGCCGTCACCATGGCGAAGACGGCCACCAAGGCGAGTTCCGGGGCAGCAGCCCCCAAGTCGGGTTGAGCAGCCCCTGGGTCAGGGATGGCAATGGCCGGGTCGAGGGTGATGGTGGCCGGGTTGACGGCTTCAGCCCCCGGACCGGGTTCAGCAGTCCCCGGGTCGTGGCCGAAAGTCCCCGGGCCGGGTTCGGAAGTCCCCGGACCGGGTTGAGGTGCGGTCGGGTCATCCGGAACATAGATGGACTCGGAGTCCAGAGAAGGCTTGACGGATGACTTGTGCAGGTGCTCAAGGGAGACGTCGGACGGGATGGACTGCCGGGACAAGGCGATCTTGGCGAGCACGTTGGCCGCCTCATTTTCCGCGCACGGGACATGGAGGAACTCGCAGCCCACAAAGAATACGGACAGCTTCTGGACGAGGAAGCGATAGCTCACCATGTTGGGGTCGCGGGCGTCCCACTTGTCGGAGCACTGCTGCACCACCAGATTCGAGTCGCCATAGCACAGGATGCGTCGGATGACGAGTTCCTTGGCAAGCCGGAGGCCATGCACAAGGGCTTAGTACTCGACGACGTTGTTGGAGGCGGCGAAGTGGATCTGGAGTGCATAGCGATGTCGGTCGCCCTTCGGGAAGACAACACAATGTCAGCCCTAGGCCGAGACGCATCTTGGAGCCGCCGAAGTGCATGCGCCAATGCGTCGAGTCTGATGGTGGCGGTAGGTACTTGGTCTCAGTCCAGTCGATGAGGAAGTGGGCTAGGGCCTGGGACATGATCGTGGTGCGGGGCTCGTAGAGGATGGTGTGGCCGGCTAGCTCGAGCGCCCACTTGGTGACCCAGCCAGAGGCGTCCCGGCACCCGATGATCTCACCGAGGGGGGCCGTGCTGACCACGGTGACAACATGCTATTGGAAGTACTGCTTCAATTTCTTGGCGGTGAAGTACACGCCATAACACATCTTCGGGTAGTGCGGGTAGTTCTGCTTGGAGGCGGAGAGCACCTCGCTCAGGTAATAGACTAGGCGCTGGACGGCTTGGACCTGGCTCTTCTCTGGTCGCTCGACCACCATCACCGTGCTGACCGACCGTGAGGTGACGGCAATGTAGAGCAACAGCGGCTCCTTCTCGGCCGGTGCGGCAAGGACCGGTGCAGTGAAGAGCATGCACTTGAGGTCCCGGAAAGCCTCCTCCGCCTGGTCGTTCCATTCGAACGATGTTGTCTTCTTCATCAGCTGATGCAGGGCAAGGCCCTCTCGCCCAGTCGATTGAGAAACCGGCTGACCGAGGCCAAGCAGCCGGTGAACTTTTGGACATCGCGCAACTGAGCTGGCTTGCGCATGCGCTCGATGGCCTTGATCTTCTCCGGGTTCGCCTCAATGCCGCGCTCCGAGATGAGGAAGCCGAGTAGTTTTCTGGCCGGGATGCCGAAAACGCACTTCTCCGGGTTGAGCTTTACTTTGTATTCATGCAGGTTGGCGAATGTTTCCTTCAGGTCTTCGAGGAGCATGAGGTGCTGCTTGGTCTTCACCACGATGTCGTCCACGTAAACGTGGATGTTGCGTCCGAGTTACGGCAGCAAGCATTTCTGCATGCATCGCTGGATGGTGGCACCGCGTTCTTCAGGCCGAATGACATGGTGATGTAGCAATATGCCCCAAAGGGAGTGATGAAGGATGTCTTCAGGGCGTCGGCCGGGTCCAGCTTTATCTGGTGATAGCCGGAGTAAGCATCCAGGAAGGACAGGAGCTCGCACCCGGCGGTCAAGTCGATGACTTGGTCGATCCGCGGGAGGGCGAACGGATCCTTAGGACAGGCCTTGTTCAGGCTGGTGTAGTTGATGCAAATGCACCAGGTGCTGTTTTTTTCAGGACGAGGACTGGGTTGGCCAGCCACTTGGGGTGGAACACTTCCATGATGAAGCTGGCCACCAAAAGTTTGGCGACCTCTTCACTGATGGTTCTTCTCTTCTCTTGGAGAAACGTCGTAGGGGTTGGTGGATAGGCTTGGCGTCCTTGCGGATGTGGAGTTTGTGCTCGGCATACTTCCTTGGATACCCGGCATGTCCTTTGGGCTCCGTGCAAAAATATCCTGATTCTCACAGAGGAAGTCGACGAGCTCGCCTTCCTATTTCCTGTCAAGGCGGGCGCCTACGCCCACATACTTGCTACAGCTGGGATCTTCCGGGTTCAGCTTCACTTTCTTGGTCTCCTTGGAGGGCTTGAAGGCAACCTCGTCAGCCGGCTCCTCGGTCGGGATCGGCGCGGCTGATGTCTTGTTGGCCAGAGCGATGATCCGGTCGAGCTAGCGCCGCTCCTCGGCTATGACCAGTGACTCGGCCAGCTTGGCACCATCTCGGGCGCACTCCAGGGACTTGCGGTAGTCGCCGGTGATGGTGATGAGGCCCTTGGAACCCGACAACTTCATCTTTAGGTAAGTGTAGTGGGCGACCGCCATGAACTTGGCGAGCGTGGGCCGGCCCAGCAGTGCGTGGTACGAGCTGGATAGGTCTACCACCTCGAACCAGATCGGCTTGCGTCGGAAGTGGTTGCTATCGCCGAACAGGACGTCGAGCCGGACCCGGCCAATCGGAGAGCAGGAGAGGCCAGGAACGATGCCGTGGAAGATCGTCCGGGTCGGCTCCAGGTCTCTGGCCTCGAGGCCGAGCTTGGTCATGGTGTCGCAGTATAGGATGTTGATGCTGCTGCCGCCGTCGATGATGAGTCAGGAGAACTTGCATGTGCGCCGAGGTGCAACGATGGTGGGGTTGAGGACGAGGGTGTAGCCACCCGGGTTCGGCATGACAGCCGGGTGGTCTTCCGGGTCCATGTGACCGGGCAGTCCGACCAGTGCATGTAATCCGGCTTGGCTGGGACGACGGTGTTCACCTACTGCCAAAGGAGATGCTCGATGTGCTTGTCATCGCCGAGGCTGGTGAAGACGGCGTAGGCCGCGTTCTGATCCGGGTAGACGTCGCCGCGCATCGTGCCGCCAGCTGGGGGCGGTAGAGGAGGTGGAGGCGGCTGACCCGCTCCCAGAGCCGGAGCCGGAGGAGGCAGGACGTCGCCCCTCATTATGCGCTTCGTGATAGCGCACTGCCGAAGCATGTGCGTGGACGGCCTTGCACCGCTATGGTGCTTGCAGGGGGCGTCGAGCATCTCTTCGAAGCTCATGGCGGGTTGCCACGCCATCTTGCCGGTCTGCCGGCGCTTGGCGGCCGGGTCGGCCGCGGGTGCGTTCCCGGTGGCCGCGACGAGCCGGTTGTCATAGCGCTGAGCCGGCTGGTCGGCCTTGCGCTTGTTGTTCTGCTGGTTGTGTTGTTGTCGGCTGCCTTCGTCGGCCGGCTTTGGAGGGGGAACCGGCTTTGCTTTGATGGCTTCATCCAGCGCCACCTGGATCTTCACGGCGTAGTCGGCGTTGGCATACATGTCCGCCGTCACCATGAGCGCGGCCATGGTGGCCGGCTTAGAGCGTAAGAGCTTGTGCTTAAGGAGGGTGCCATCCTGGCACCCGTTAACGAAATACTGGATTGCTTGGACTTCGTGGATGCCCTCGCAGCTGTTCCGGAGCTTGGTCCAGCGTGCGCGGTACTCGCGGCCGGTTTCTGCCGGCCCCTGCACGCACATCGCGAGCTGGCTGGGGCGGACGGATCACCAGTAGCTCCCCATGAAGTTGCGGACAAAATCCTGCTCGAAGTCGACCCACGTGTTGACGTTGCCCATCGGCAAGCTGTTCAACCATGTGTGGGCCTACCCTTGGAGCATGAGCGGCGCGTAGCGCACGACGAGTCGGTGGTTGCCGCCTGCGATGCCGATGGCGGTGGTGTAGTCGGTGAGCCAGTCCTCCAGCTTCACAGTTCCATTGTACTTGGGAGTGTCGCGGGGGAGCGTGAACCGTTTGGGAAAGGGCTCGTCCCGGATGCGTGGACCAAAACACGTCGGCCCGACGGCGCCGGTCTCTTCCACCTCCAGGGAGAAAGCGAGCTGGTCGAGGCGGTAGCGAGCGTCGGTGTCGTCGATGGCGCGTGCGCCGAGTCAGCTGGCGACCGGGCCGCGGGGGACGGGTTGGTTGAAGCCAAACACCGGCCGTGTTGGTCGGGTTCACACCGGTTTTCTAGGGCCAGCTCGTCGCCTAAGCCGCAGGCGGTCGTCGGGGCGGGGTCGCGCCGGGTCCGGGTGCAGCCAGAGTGCGCCTCGCTGGGTGGTGAGGACGCCGTGTGGTAATGGTCGCCGGGTTCGCCAACGGGGGCGGAGCCGGATCCTGCCGGCTTGGCGAGTTGGTTGAGGCGGTCTTCCTGCGTGTTGGCCATGTCGAGGAGGTCGTTCACCCGCTTCAGGCGATCCCTCAGCTCCTCGCCCGTGAGCTGATCCAGGCCAACTGCGGCCGCCTGGGCAGCGCGCAAGTTCTTCACAGGAGTCTCGTAGACGGGCAGGATGGCGCCGAAGGCGCGGCCGATCGTGCCGCCCCGGGCTCGCACATCGGCGACCCGGTTTGGCTCAGTGCGGCAGGCGTGAAGCCGTAGGCGGTGTTGTGCTCCATCTGATGGTCCAGCAAGCACTGGTGGTCCTCCTCGAGCTGAGCCCGGGCCTTGGCGATGTTGGAGGTGTCGATGTCGGTGCCGATGGGGACGCGAAGGCTCTGCATCGTGGCGCGCAACGGGTTGGGGTACGCGGCCCAACCCGCTGCGGCCTTGACTTCGGCGGCCTTCCTCGCTGCGCTCGATGAGGAAGAGGCGTCGGTGCCAGTGACGATGGCCTCCACGTGGACGTCCATTGCCCCGGCGGGAGCGCTACCGCCAAGGGAGAGAGGGGAATCGGAAAAGTCAAGTACCTCGTTGGGGTACTCGTCGGCCGCAGGAGCATCGAAGATGCGCAGTGCAGCGAAGGAGGCGGCGAGCGTGTCGATGACGTCGTCCGCTGATGTGACGGGCTCGTCGGAGTCGGAGTGGAGCCCCGTATGAAGCATGCTCCCAGCCAGGACCTCGAGCTGCCCCACGGTGGGCACCAACTGTCGTGGTGGGTGCACGGCAGATGCCAAGGGATGGCTAAAGAGAGGAGGAGGCTCGAGGGCACTGGTGGGCTCTAGAGGCAAGGTCGGCATGAGCGAGCACGGGACGCAAGACATACCCAGGTTCGGGGCTCTCTGGAGAGATAATACCCCTAGTCCTGCCGAGTGTGGTTGATATGCAACAGTGCAGAGTTGCTCCTAGAGCTGTTTGAAGGAGGAAGGAAGGCTAGCCTGGGCTCAGGCTGCTCCTTCTTCCTGTGTGTGTTTGTGTGTTCTACTGATCGGTTGGCTTCTTCTCTGCCTTCTTGCCCTTATGCATGAGGGCTCCTGGGGGGTTTTATAGGCCAACCCCCCAGGGATGCAATGGTAGTGTTACAAGGTCGTAGGGCCGGGTTGTCAGGGTCTGGGAACCCGGAGCTGGGACCCGCCAGATGTCAGGGTTCGCCGGGTTCTCCTAGGCGTGGGCCCCGCTTGCCTAGGGGCACTGTTTGCCGTCTTGTCGATCATTAGGGAGTGGCCGAGTCGAGTTGGGTATAGTGGTGCTCCATAAGGTTGTCGCTTGCTCGTATCAGCAGTGACGAGGGGGGCACTATTGCCACAACGGCTCTGGTCAGCGGGTAGGTGAGGGGCACTGTTGCCACGCTCCGGCTGACCAGAGGCATGGGCGGAGCACTATTACCTCGGTCATCGGTGGATGGAGACTCATCCCATCGTACGGCCTAGATGGGACGGGAGCTGACCCATCGCTGGGTTGAGGAACACGCCAAGGGTGGAGCTGGCTTGTTGGGGAAGTCTTGGTGTGCCATGTTTGGCCGCCTTGAGCTGGTTGTTGAGGCCGAGTCGAGGAGTATGGCCGGGTAGGAGGGCTTGACCGGGTCGAGGGGCTTGGCCGGGTTGAGCGACCCGGCTGAGTGCAAGCCGGCTTGAGTGGCAATGCTGGCCCCATTGTTTTTGAAAAGGATCTGGGTTCCGTTTCCTACCCGGGGTTCATTCCCCTGACAATCTCCAAGAACATCGAGGAGAACATTGTATTGAGAATCAGAAAGAGAGAAGAAGCCATCTAGCTACTTCCTACGGACCCGTAGGTCTATGGGGAACTACTCACGCATCATTGGAGGAGCACCAATGAGGATGATGAACCCCTGAGTGGTCATGTTCCCCTTCAGCAAGGTGCTGGAATAGGGCTCTAGACTGGATCTCATGGTTCTGGAACTGGCGGCGGCTGGTATTGTGTTTCGTCGACTCCCCTAGGGTTTCTGGAATATTTGGGTATTTATAGAGCTAAGAGGTGGTGCAACCGAGCTCCATGGGCCCCACCATCCATCAGGGCGCGCCCTGGTAGATGGTGGGCCCCACAAGCCTTCCCTCATCTACTTACTTTGTTCCCAAGTTGTCTTCTGGTCCAAAAAAATTCTCCAAAAAGTTTTGCTGCATTTGCACTCTGTTTGAAATGGATATTCTGCGAAATAAAAAACAAGCAAAAAATAGCAACTGGCACTTGGCACTATGTCAATAGGTTAGTCCCAAAAATGATATAAAGTTGCTATAAATTGAATATAAAATATCCAAGAACAATAATATAACAGTATGGAACAATCAAAAATTATAGATACGTTGGAGACGTATCATGCTCCGCGTCTTCAAGGACCGCCTAAATCATCACCATCTCATCATAGTACTCCCCATCCAACGAGTCGTCAGACGACTCAACATACCATCATATATGTACTCCAAATCGGAATCCATTGCTAGAAAGAAGAAGGGGAACTTTTTTTTAGCTTTGGTGATTCATCGAATAGTTGTCGGGCATGGTGAGTATAACAGTAGCAGATGGTACCTGGCGTGGTGGTCGGAGGATAGGGGTTGAATGGATACGGAGGAGAAGTGGGGTGGAGCCCTTCCGGAGTGCTGGAGGTGATGGAGATGTAGAGTTTTGGCAGGGGTGTGGCATTGGGGCCGGGGTGGTGGAGCAACGGCGAAGGTAAGAGAGAAAGAATGAAGAAGAGAAAATGGGGAGTATGGGGGCACGAGGTCCAGGCTGGTTTTTGGGTGGGACGGGAGTGTCAGAGTCCTAGGTGTTCAGAATCCCGCAAAGCTCCCCCAAGTTTATCTTCGGTTTGCGGGAGAAAACACGTCCGGACCGCCCCACGAACCAATAGAGGCCTGCGTTGGATGGATTCGGTGGTACAAACGGATGGGGGCAGTTTGCAGGTCCACCTTGAAGATGCCCTAAGTACACAAGGGAGCTCGTTTTATACCGTATGTGAAAGGTTCCTAATTAACCATGCATGTGTTGAAATGATTGTACGTATTTGAGCTGGTGCAACTAATTAAGATAAGTGTGTGTCTAGGGCTCATCTATATCACACCTAACTTGACAAAATCATCTGTTTGTGCCCACCTCCCCCGCTTGTTCTTTTTGTTTAATATTTTCTTTTCTCAAGTGGACCACCTCAATACGATCTTCTTCCATCGACACCTTCCCCCATCACCCATCCCTTGTTATTTTTGGGCCTTGTGGATGTTGCTAATTGCTCATGGGCAATATCGGTGTTTGTCCATTTTTCTTTTAGCACAAACATAGAGAACAATTCGGTAGTGTCTAAAAAAAATTAAGCGCCAAATTTGTGCCTTTTTATGTGTTTCATGTTGTTTGTTGTTGCACAAAATAAGAAACACCAAAATGGCACCAATAGATCTAGGCCTTTTTGCAAAAAAAACTAAATATGGTGTCGCAGGGTTCCTTTGCTTGTGAAGCAAACCCATGGGTAAAAGGCAAAAATATCCATAGTTGCGATTCGATGGTGGACTTGCAACTTAGGCGAAAACTAATCAGATCCAATTGCGAGTCAAGGATGAAATAGGCAAAAAAAGGGACCAAGGCCCAGTTGCATGTCAATGGTGGACTTGCCATTGGGACAAGAAAAAGAGTAGGGCTAAGTTGCAATTAATTGACTTGAAGTTGGAGAAAAAAAAGGCAGTCATATTTGTAAGTCGATGGTGGACTTGCAACTGACGCGGAAAAAATCAGATCCAATTGCGAGTCAAGGGTGAACTAGGAAAAAAAAGGGATCAAGGCCCAGTTGCATGTCGATGGTGGACTTGCCATTGGGATAAGAAAATGGTTCCGGCCGACTTGTTATATGATTGACTTGCAATTGGGGAAAAATTCAGCCATATTTAATTCGATAGTGGACTTGCAACTGAGGCAAAACAAAGTCAGTGCACAAATGCAAGTCAATGGTGGAACTGGGAAAAAGGATTAAGGGCCCAGTTGCATGTCAATGGTGTACTTGCAACGGGACAAAAACGGAGTTAGTGTTGGTTGTGGATGTGCAACTAGGAGTGTGAAAGTGTTGTTTATTGACCAGAGGGGGGTGAATGGAAGATTTTTATGGAAGTCTTTGAAACAGAAAATGTCTTTGAAGATACAGAAGCTAAACATATGTGAAGAAAAGCAATACTAGAGTAAAGCTACGCTTGGCATGCAATCAAAAGAAGCTAATGACATTAGGACCAGATATAGCAGACAAACTAGTTAGTAGTGAATATAGAACAGGCAAACATACAATCAAACAACCTTAAGAACTACAAACTAGAAGATAGAGAGAGTATCATGATGTATGTCTTCAAGTAACATCTATTTTTTAGGATCCTCAAGCAACGTCTTCACACATGGATGAGCAAGCAAAGGCTTCATAATACAAAAGGGAAAGTAAAATAGTGAAGAGATAGAACCAGTTGCTCGGTGAAGACACATGATTTGTTTGACCAGTTCCAGTTGTCGTGACAACTATATACCTGGATGGAGAGACCGATATTTAACTAAGAAGACCAAGTCTTCACCATATTCTCCTCGAACTAAGATCACTTAGACCTCATACAACCACTCAGGCAAGTCGTCAAGGTAGACTTCTACAACCTTCACAAACTCGTTCACCGGCAATCCACAATGGTTCTTGGATGCTCAGGACATAACGCCTAACCGTCTGGGAGATCACAGTCTTCAAGTGTAACAAGTCTTCGGTTCACTCAGAACAAAAGACTATGTCTTCGCATTCCACCAAAATCTTCAATGTCTTCAGACATTTTCAAGGTTCATCTTCGAAGGTTAAACCAAATCTCCAAGGATTAAGCAAGTTTGTTGCCAACACTCCAAAACTAATAAGTGGTGGCACTAGATGCAGTTAAAGAGTTGACTATTGACTTGCAACTGAGGAGGAAAAAATTGGGCCTAGTTATGAGTCAAAGTGTGGATTTGCAAACTAGGACAAAAAAGGATCAAAGCGCACAATTGCATGTCAATGGTGGACTTGTTGATGAGGATAAAGACCTGGGGTAGGGTCATAGCCCTGACCTACACACCCTACCCAAGGTCACTACCCCAGAAGATGAGAAGACCAAGAATCCACTCGACGATGTAATCACTCGACCATGATTCTCTACCTTCACTCGACCATATGGGAACCACTCGACTACATTGAATACCAGGAGTCGGTAGGACGTACAACGGCCGGATATTCACTCCTTAGTCTTCATGAGCATTAAGAGTGTTTAATGCTGGCGTTACCAGTAACGCCCCTTACTTTATGTACATTAGTTCCCTTGTAATGGAGGCGGGCTGGGGTCCTGGCGCACTCTATATAAGCCTCCCCCCTCCTCTGGCACAAGGGTTCACACCCCCTCTAATTCAACACACATAATCCAATCGACCGCCTCCGGGCACCGAGAGTAGGGTTATTACTTCCTCCGAGAAGGGCCTGAACTCGTAAATCTCATGTGTACATCTTCGCCATAGCTAAGATCTTGCCTCTCCATACCTACCCCCCTTTCTATTGTCAGTCTTAGAACCACGACAGTTGGCGCCCACCGTGGGGCAGGTGTCTTAGCGACGTGTTGGTGAAGTTGCAAGTTTTTCCGATTACCATCATCATGGTTTCTGGCGGCGGATTGGCTGAGGGCCGAGAGATCTGTCTCGGCGCGCTCGTTTTCGTCGCCGACGACTCCGCATGGCTCCAAGAAGCTTCCCTGGACACTGAGGCGCTCCCCGTCGGAGGGGCGACGCACTTCCGCGCGTGCGTTCGCGGTGTTCTTCTCGAGCAGCCGTCGACTCAATATCAGTCGGCTCCAATGGCATTTTCTCTCCCCGCTGTCCGCCGCCGCAAGTGGTCCAGTCGATCGCGGCTTCAGCGGTGGGTGGAAGACGCGGTGGCTCCGCAGTCGACCACCCACCAAGTCGCGGCAATCGATCCCGACGAGACTCTCCACGGCCTGTTCGATCTGTCGACTGGCTCCGCGGAGACCGCATCCGAGTGCGATAGCAGCGATCCTACGGCCGAAGTCTTGATGGTCGATGGGCCTCATAGCCCACCTGGGATCCACCGCGAGGGCGGCGGAGACGGAGGCGGCGATCCGTTGCACGTCCACGAGGAATACCGACCCGAGCCCCTCTCTTCTCAGTAGAGGGAAGAACTTTGTCGCCGCAACATGGATGCACTCCACACGCCCATTGTTGGAGAAACCCCCGAGGCTTGAGCCTTGGAGGAGGTGCGCTTAGCTAATCTGGTTGAGCGCACTCGACTGGATAACCTCCAGCAGGCTCTTGACGAGCACGCTCGGGAACGGATCCATGAGTCCAGTCTACGACAACTTTTTCCGCCTCCGCCTAAGGTATACCGCACTCCAATTCAGAATCTCACAGCTGCATCCCGCATAGCAGAGTCGATCCAACCTTCCCAGTCAGAAGCTGGCAGAGGATTGATGCAAATCCGGGCCCAGCTCAGGGCGGCAGGAGAGCAGAATACAGCAGTATCCCAGTCGCGGAACAGGATTCACAGCAAATCCGTTGCAGCGGACGCGGTTCAGTCGGCTCACAGCCCCAGATCACCTTCGCGGCGTGAAGGACGTGAGCAATATGATCATCCACTCGACCATGACAATCGCCGTCGAGGACCCACGCCTCCCCCAAGGAGTGCGTCGATGTGCCTCGGCGGAATGATGACAGGCGCCGTCATAGTGGTGAGCACGGAGCTTCAGTCGACCCAAGGGAACCGGGCTTTGACGCGAGATCTATCCTTGTTCAAGGCCTGGTCAACCGAAACAGGGCGCACAGAGAAGATCCAGGCAGAGACCGTCCAAGTGGCAGCCGAGTGCATGTTTCTGGTCCTGAGTGTTTTAGCAGAGCCATCAGAGCAGCAGTGATTCCTTCCAACTTCAGGTTGGCATCCGGGGTCAGTAAGTTCATTGGCGAATCCAAGCCGGAAACTTGGCTGGAAGATTACCGAGTGGCTGTGTAGATTGGGGGCGGCAACGACGAGATAGCGATGAAGCATCTCCCTCTTATGTTGGAAGGATCGGCCCGAGCGTGGCTGACTCAGTTGACTCTAGGCAGTATTCACAGTTGGGAAGAGCTATCCAGAGTGTTCGTGAGAACTTTCGAGGGCACGTGCAAGCGACCAGTAGGTTTTCCCTAACTACAACATTGTGTGCAGAAGCCGAATGAGACTTTGAGGGAGTTCATTCAGAGATGGTCCACTTTGCATCACACCGTCGAGAATGTTTCAGAGCATCAAGTTGTATGTGCTTTCAAGGAAGGCGTCAAATACAGGGAGTTGGTCTTGAAATTCGGTCAAACTAGAGATATGACTCTGGCTCGAATGATGGAGATAGCCACCTGGTACGCTAACGGAGAAGAAGAGGATCGACTCCGTAGTTGGAAGAGCAAACCAGTCGGCCAAGAAGCCGGTGGAGGTAACTCCAGTCGGAAGCAGAAGCGTAAAGCCGAGCCAGCAGCACCTGGAGAGATCGTAGCAGTGAATCAAGGAAAGTTTAAGGGAAAACCTAAGGGGCCCTGGCCCGCTAAGAAGGTGAAGGATAAAGAAGGGAATGATGTGCTGGATTTTCCATGCCACATCCACACGAAGAAAGATGAGGAAGGAAATCTGATTTACCCGAAGCATACCACTCGGCAGTGTCGACTCCTAATCTAGCAGTTCCGAGAGAAACCGCCCAATGAGAAGGAGAATGAGTCGGACAAAGACGAGGATGAAGAGGAAGACGATGGTTATCCCAAAGTCAATTTCACTCTGATGATTTTTGCTGATGCTGAAAGCAAGAGTCGATTGAAGGTCATCAACGGAGAAGTGAACATGGTCGCCCCTGCGGAGAAGACCACCTATCTGAGATGGTCTCATACATCCATCACATTTGACCAGTCGGACCATCCCGCTCATGTCGCCACCCCTGGGAGACAAGCACTGGTGGATGGTGGCAGTGGCATGAACATCATTTACGCTGAAACCTTGAAAGGGATGGGCATTCCAATGTCCAAACTTAGCGAGAGCAACACGAGTTTCCATGGTGTTATCCCTGGGAAGAAAGCCGAGTCACTCGGCCAGATAGCCCTTGACGTGGTTTTTAGTGATTCCAAGCATTACCGTAAGGAGAAGTTGACATTTGAAGTCGTGGATTTCCAGAGTGCCTATCATGCCATTTTGGGTAGGCCAGCCTATGCATGTTTTATGGCTCGACCATGTTATGTGTACCTAAAACTGAAGATGCCTGGCCCCAAAGGTGTGATCACAGTAACTGGCAATCGGCAGAAGGCAAAGGAATGCTTTCAGAAAGGTTCCAAGATCGCCGACGCTCAGATGGGAGCGGTCGAATTGCAAGAGTATCAAAAGAGTGCGAATCCGAGTGATTTGCTCCGAGCTAAGAAGCCCGCTACAGACTATGCATTTCAGTCGACTGGTGAAACAAAGCCGATTCATATTCACCCGACGATCCCAACGTTGCGCCGACCCATATTTCAACGACGCTCGACAGCAAATAGGAAGAAGCACTCATCCAGTTCCTCCGTGAGAACTGGGACATCTTAGCATGGAAACCCTTTGACATGCCAGGTGTACCTAGGGGACTGGCTGAGCACCGTTTGCGTGTCGACCCCAAGGTAAAACCCGTCAAAGAGCACCTTCGGCGGTCCGTCGTGCAGAAGAGGAAAGCAATTGGTGAAGAAGTGGCTCGACTGTTGGCAGCATAGTTCATCCGTGAAATCTACCACTCCGAGTGGTTAGCCAATGTAGTCATGGTTCCTAAGAAGGATGATTCACTTCATATGTGCATTGATTTCAAGCATATCAATCGGGCCTACCCGAAAGATCACTTCCCTCTCCCTCGTATCGATCAGATTGTTGACTCGACTCCAAGGTGCGAGCGCTTGTCTTTCCTAGATGAGTATTCCGGATACCATCAGATCCGACTGTATGGTCCTGATGAAAGAAAAACAGCCTTCATCACCCTATTCGGGTGCTTTTGCTATGTTACCATGCCTTTCGGTTTGAAAAATGTCGGAGCCACATTCATGAGAATGATTCAGAAGTGCCTGCTCACTCAAATCAGTCGGAATGTGGAAGCGTACATGGATGACATTGTGGTCAAGTCTCGTAAAGGTTTTGACATATTGACTGACCTCGCAGAAACCTTTGCCAACCTGAGGAGGTAAGATATCAAGCTTAATCCGTCAAAATGCACGGTCGGAGTTCCAGGAGAAAGTTACTCAGTTTTCTCGTTTCTGAACGAGGGATCGACGCCAATCCAGAAAAAGTTGATACCATCCTCCGAATGAAACGCCCCGTGCGAGTGCATGACGTTTAGAAGCTGACTGGTTGTCTTCCCGCCCTGAGTCGATTCATTTCTCGTCTCGGTGAAAAGGCCTTGCCTCTTTACCGACTGATGAAGAAGTCTGATAAGTCCGAGTGGACTGATGAAGTTGATGCAGCATTTGCAGAGCTCAAAACCCTGCTTTCCACCCAGCCGGTGCTCGCTGCACCAATCAGCAAAGAGCCTTTACTGCTTTACATTGCAGCCACTGGACAAGTTGTCAGCATAGTACTCACGGTCGAGCAAGAAGAAGAAGGAAAAGCTTACAAGGTTCAACGCCCAGTCTGTTATCTCTCTGAAGTTTTGACTCCATCCAAGCAACGATACCCACATTATCAGAAGCTTGTCTATGGAATATACATGACCATGAAGAAAGTCGCACACTATTTCTCTAACCACTCCATTGCAGTCGTCAGCGACGCGCCACTATCTGAAATTCTGAATAACAGAGATGCAACTGGTCGAGTAGCAAAATGGGCGATTGAACTCCTTCCATTAGATATCAAGTTCGAGGCAAAGAAGGCCATCAAGTCCCAAGCAATTGCAGATTTCCTTGCCGAGTGGATTGAGCAGCAATTGCTGACTCAAGTTCACTTGGAGCATTGGACTATGTTCTTTGATGGCTCCAAGATGCTGAATGGTTCAGGCGCTGGAGTAGTTTTGGTATCCCCCCGCGGAGACAGGCTCAGTTATGTTCTCCAGATTCATTTTGATTCCTCCAATAACGAAGCCGAATATGAAGCACTTCTATACGAGTTGCGTATGGCCATTTCACTCGACGTCCATCGCCTTATGGTCTACGGCGACTCAGATTTGGTGGTCAACCAAGTGATGAAGGAATGGGATGTCAGGAGCCCAGCCATGACTGGTTATTGCAATGCAGTGAGAAAGCTGGAGAAGAAGTCTGAAGGTTTGGAGCTCCACCATATACCCCGACTGAAAAATCAAGCTGCAGATGATTTAGCCAAGATAGGTTCAAAGAGAGAGGCCATTCCCCAAAACGTGTTTCTGGAACATATGCATTCACCTTCAGTTCAGGAAGATCCTTTCATCGAAGAGTCACCGCAACCCAAGAGCGTCACAGATCCGACTGAAGTTGAAATCCCAGCCGTGGTCGACTTAGTCATGGAGGTTTTGGTCATCATGCCCGACTGGACAGTGTCGTACATCGCTTACATTCTTAGGAAGGAACTCCCAGAGGATGAAGAAGAGGCTCGACAGATCGTTCGACGGTCTAAAGCCTTTACTATGATAAAAGGACATTTGTTCAGAGAAAGTGCGACTGGGGTTTGCCAGAAGTGCATCACGCCAGAAGAAGGCCGAATGATCCTCAATGATATTCACTCGGGGACCTGTGGTCACCATGCGTCCTCTTGGACCATCGTGGCCAAAGCATACCAAGCCGGATTTTATTGGCTGTACGCCAACGAGATGGCAAAAGAAATAGTGGACAAGTGTGAAGGGTGTCAGTTTTACTCCAATATGTCCCACAAACCCGCATCAGCTCTAAATACTATTCCACTCGTCTGGCCCTTCTCCGTTTGGGGATTGGACATGGTTGGACCTCTGAGGACCGGCAGGAACGGATTTACCCATGTGCTGGTAGCAGTCGACAAGTTTACCAAGTGGATCGAAGCCAAGCCCATCAAAAACCTTGAAGCAAGCACTGCTGTGAGTTTCATTAGAGAGTTGATATTCAGATATGGTGTACCACACAGCATCATCGTGGATAACGGGTCGAACTTTGACTCCGACGAGTTCAGAACCTTTTGCGCTTCCCAAGGCACAAGGGTCGATTCCGCTTTGGTTGCCCACCCTCAGTCGAATGGACATGCTGAGCGGGCGAATGGATTGATTCTCAAATGATTGAAGCCTCGGTTAATGCGTGACCTCAACCACGCGGCAGGAGCTTTGGGTCGATGAGCTCCCATCAGTGTTGTGGGGGCCGAGGACAACTCCCAATCGGTCGACTGGACGGACTCCATTCTTCTTAGTCTACGGGGCCGAAGCCGTTTTGCCGAGCGATTTGCTCCACAACGCTCCCCGAGTCGAACTCTTCTCAGAAGAGGAAGCAGAGCAACCTCGACAAGATGCAGTCGACCTCCTGGAGGAAGAAAGAGAGATGGCCTTGATCTGGTCGACCATTTATCAGCAAGACCTGCGTTGATTCCATGCCTGGAACGTAAGGGGTCGGGCATTCCAGGAAGGAGACTTGGTCCTCTGAGTGGATCAGCAGAAGCCACACAAGCTCGCCCCCGCTTGGGAAGGCCCTTTCGTCGTCACCAAGGTGCTCCACAACGGAGCATACCGCCTCTTCAATGTCGAGCACAACAAAGATGAACCACGCTCCTGGAATGCGGAACTGCTCCGCCCCTTTTACTCTTAAGTATTTAGACCGATGAGATGTAATAAGAGGTACCTCTTAGTTTGTTTATCAAAAGACATCATTTTACAGTCTTCCGATTGTTGTTTATTTCTTTTGTATGTGTTGCCTTAGCAGCGAATCTGTTTCGCCTAAGATGAAGTTATAAAATCCTACCGAGTGGTGAGTCCGCCTCCCACTCGGGGGCTTAGCTGTAGCCCAGTGCTCGCCTAAGTTTGTAAAATCCTATCGAGTGGTGAGTCTGCCTCCCACTCGGGGGCTTAGCTGCAGCCCAGTGCTCGCCTAAGTTGTAAAATCCTACCGAGTGGTGAGTCCGCCTCCCACTCGGGGGCTTAGCTGTAGCCCAGTGCTTGCCTAAGTTTGTAAAATCCTACCGAGTGGTGAGTCCGCCTCCCACTCGGGGGCTTAGCTACAGCCCAGTGCTCGCCTAAGTTTGAAAAAATCCTG
>NC_041385.1:171294311-171322984 GCF_002162155.2 Triticum dicoccoides
AATGCTCCCACTCGGGGGCTTAGCTGCAGTCCCGCACTCGCCTAAGTTTGAAAAAATCCTACCAAGTGGAGAGCAATCCTCCCACTCGGGGGCTTAGCTGCAGTCCCGCACTCTCCTAAGTTTGAAAAAAATCCTGCCGAGTGGAGAGCAATCCTCTCACTCGGGGGGCTTAGCTGCAGTCCCGTACTTGCCTAAGTTCTAAAAATCCTACCGAGTGGAGAGCGATCATCCCACTCGGGGGCTTAGCCGCAGTCCCGTGCTCGCCTAAGTTTGAAAAACCTTGCTGATGAGCTGATCAATGCTACTCAAGGATCACCCAATCGATTGACAGGAACGTCAAGACCATTGTTGAGTGCCTTGCTGATGAACTGATCAATGCTACTCAAGGATCACCCGATCGGTCGGCTGGAACGTCAAGACCATTGTTGAGTGCCTTACTGATGAGCTGATCAATGCTACTCAAGGTTCACCCGATCGGTCGATTGGAACATCAAGACCATTGCTGAGTGCCTTACTGATGAGCTGATCAATGCTGCTCAAGGATCACCCGATCGGTCGACTGAAACATCAAGACCATTGCTGAGTGCCTTGCTGATAAGCTGTTCAATACTACTCAAGGGTCACCCAACCGGTCGACTGGAACGCAAAACCATTGCTGAAATACCTTGCTGATAAGCTGACCAATGTTTCTTAAGGATCACTCGATCGGGCGACTAGTCCTCCTCTTCCAGAAGCTGCATCAAGCAAACAGACAGCAGTTCGAGAGAAAAGCGGATTTCGTTCGAAGGCAGGCGCAATATATGAGATGATAAATTCGAAGGTTATTAACCGTAGGATAAAGTGCTCGGGCATCAGGCTCGAAGGAGTTTTAACGGTTACAAATCCACTCGGCATTCCGAGGCAAATAAAAGCGGTGGCATAATGTTTTTTAATCACTCGGCGGGGGAAGGACTGGTCGGGTCGCAGAAACTGTCGAGATCGATGCTGTCGGCGATGCGAGTGGCTGCCTCGAGGAAAGTGTCCATGAAGTCCTGGAAGGAATGCTTCTTAGTGTTTGCCACTTTGAGAGTTGCCAGCTTGTCTTCCTTAGCTTCCTTGCAGTGCAATCGGACCAAAGACAAGGCGACATCAGCACGGCAGCGGGCAGAAGATTTCTTCCACTCTTGCACTCGGCCTGGAATCTGATTCAGCCGAGTCATCAAGGACTCGAGGTCTTGAGACGTTCCCGCCTGAGGGCAGAGTTCGGCGTCCACTCGGGCCATCACCGCCTTCAGCCGAGCCAGATAGTCGACTGCATCGTCCAAGCGTGATTCCAGTCGAAGCAAGTTCATTGCGACTTCATCTTTCATGGGACAGTTGATGGGGTCAAGACATGTCTCGACCCGTCCAGTTTCAGCTTCAAAGTCCTAACAGAGTTCTGTTCCATCACAACAAACAATGAGTCGACAGTATTATAAACTACAATCGACGACAGTTATCTAACGGAACAGTCATACCTTCAGGCTTCAAGACGAGCTTCGCCGCAAGCTGTTCCAAATGAGACTCTAGCTTGCCCGTCTTGGTCCTGAGACCCTCAACTTCAGCGGTCAGGTTCTCCTTGTCCTTCCTCATTTTTTCAACTTCACGATTGGCATCCGAGATGGCCGTCTTCAATTTCGCGTTCTCGTCCTCCAACTTGCCGATTGAAGCCAGCTTCTGGTCTGCAAGCTTTGTCTTCTCGCGTGCTTCCTTCTGAGCAGCTGCCAGATCCCGATCCTTCTGCTCCAAAGCTTCCTTCATCCTCTCTAAAGAAACAACACTCTTCAGACGAGACTGATGTTGGCGATTTTCACTACGCACATCTGCTTATGTGAAGTCACTCGGTTCAAAGAGACTGAAAGAAAGGCAGCGGAAAGTCCACCAGGCAGACGAAACAGTCGAATGGTTACCTCCCATGATGGCCGTTTCTTGTTGGGCAGTCTTCAGATTCTTCTTCGCCAATTCAAGGTCAAGTTCAACGCTGATATGCTTCTTCTTCAACTCGGTGAGCCGAGCTTCGAGATCACAAGACCTCTGCAGTCGGAAAGACAAACGCTTGAGTCGACAGAAATAAGAGACAGTGAAGGAAAAGATTTACTCTAAGACTATTGCCGAATCAAATATTCAACAGTAGTTGACTACACCCAGTGGGTGCACTTAGCGTGCCCCCACTGGATCAGATCAATACTCAACATGAGTTCAAAAAAAAGAGGACAGAGAGGTATATTATCAGACCCCAGTCGACTGCCAGCAGCCGACCGCGGTCTCGGGGACAACACCCAGTGGGTGCACTCGACGTGCCCCCACTGATTCGGAAAGTGCAAAATTGAAGATCTCATGAGTTCTAAACGAAGGAACACCCAGTGGGTGATTAGATATAAAGTAACGCTCAAAGGTTCGGTCGGAATTCTACTAACCTGGACATTGGTCTGAAGGGCAGTGCTGGCATTGTAGGCTATCTGACTAGCTGCATGCATCACTTTCACCTGCTCCATGACAAGATTTGCCTGCGAAGAGCTTCCCTAGCGGCACTCGGTGAGTCGTCCGGAGTTTGATATGCAGCAAAGAGGGGTGGCTCTAGAGGGGTCGAAGCAGTTGCCGGATCAGATGAGTGGAGTTGCACCAGTGCAGCGGGCATCTGTGCAGTCGACCCCGATGGACGATCAGTCATCAACGGGTTAGCAAACGTGACGTTAGTCCGAACTATCGCCTCAGGTGCCGGTGTCGACTGAGGGATTTGGACTTCAAGTCTCCTCCTGCTCGATCCTCCACTCTTCTTCCTCCTATCATGTAGAGGCGCTTCTTCTTCGTCGTCGTCAGGAAGCACAACGATGTCTTGTGGAGCTACATAAGAAGAGAAGTATCAAATTTTTAGTCAAATCGACCGCCCACTCGGTTAAACAGAACTGAGTTTATGAACTTACCAGTTTGTGAGGTGGCTTCGTCGTCTCCTGGCGCCTTGTCAACATCCATGTCAGTGGCAGCAGAGGTGGGGCTGAAAAGACACAAGAGTTGGTCGGTCAGATCAAGAAAACCTTCAGTCGACTTACAGAAACTCAAACAAGATACCCACCCTGAGGCAACAGGGACGTCCATCTTGATTCGCGGCAAAGTCTTTCGGGTCTTAAAGGGAGCAACTTTAGGCTGCTTAGCCACCTTCTCCATCGGCTCTGGAGTCGACGTCCGAGTGCGCTTCTGAGTACCAACACTCGGACCCACGCCTTTCCCACGCCCGCCGACCGGATCATGCTGCTGTTTGGATCGATGTTCGGAGCGTGGCAGCGAGTCGACTTCCTCCTCCTCGTCTGATTCCTCGCTCTCCTCCTCCTCGTCGCTTCCCTGAGAATCCCACTCGACACTATCCTCCGCGCTGTCCTCCCCCTCCTGGGCCTGTTCCAAAGCTTGTTCACCGTTGGGCATCGAATGCATCTCAGTGAACACCTGCAGAGCAAATTGGTCGAACGAGAGTCGGTCAATGTCAAGTGCAGTCGGAGCATGGATGAGAAACAGTCGGAACGAAAAGAGTACCTTGTCGGGTGGATTTACGCTGCTAAAGGGAACGACCCGCCTAGACCCTCTGGGATTGTCCTGATTGCCTGTGATGCTCCTCAGCCACGAGGCTACTGTTGCAGACGGCACTTCTTCTGGATGGGTCCGAGCGGTGTCGTCCGGCCCGGAATACAGCCACATCGGGTGATCGCGGGCCTGGAGAGGCTGGATGCGTCGACTGAGGAACACCTCCAACAGATCCAGACCCGTGACGCCATCATTGATAAGCTGAACCACCCTGTCCACCAACATCCTCGTCTCCATGATCTTGCCAGCAGTCACTTTTAGTGGAGCAGGAGTCTGGACTTAGTCAAACGAGAAGTGGGGGAGACCGGTCGACTGACCAGGAGTCGCGACATCTTGACAATAGAACCAAGTCGACTGCCAGCCTCTAACAGAGTCAGGAAGGATCATGGCAGGAAAGGCACTTCCTTTTCTCTTTTGGATGCCTAAACCCCCACACATCTGGATCACATGGGTTTTCGAGTCACTCGACTTCGCCTTTTTTACCGATTGGGAACGAATAGTGAAGATGTGTTTGAAAAGACCCCAGTGAGGTCGACACCCCAAGAAATTCTCGCACATCGACACGAAAGCGGCTAAATGTGTGATGGTGTTGGGGGAGAAATGGTGGAGTTGAGCGTTGAAAAAGTTCAGAAACCCCCGAAAGAAAGGATGCGGGGAAGCGAAAAGCCGCGGTCGACGTGGGTGGCGAGCAGAACGCACTCACCCGGTCGAGGTTGAGGACTCATCTCCCCCTCCGACAGTCTCGCCGCTCCCTTGGCGATCAACCCTTACTCCTTCAGCTCGTCCAGGTCCGCCTGCTGAATCGAAGACCGGATCCAATCTCCCTGGATCTAGCCTGACGGCAGCCCCGCGCATGACGACGACCCGCGTTGCTGCTTCTTGCCCTTCGCCACCTCCTTCGTCTTCTTTGCGCGCTCTAGCACCGCCATCTTGTCCTTCACCATAGCAACAGGGCAGCAGCGTCGGAGCGAAAGAGTAAGGTGCGGCGGAGAAGCAGAGAAAGGAGGAAGAAGAGAAAATGCGCACAGTGTGGACGCCTCGGTCCGGTCACCTTATAAGAGGTCATTTCTGAGTGACTGGCACGTGGGGCCAGACAATCTCGTCAAATCCCGCAACAGTCGCGCGCAGCGTACGTGGCGAAAAAGGCAGCGCGGGAATCGATGAATCACTGCTTATCCGCTCCGCCCGCTTAGGCCTCCCCCGTTTGGCGCGCTCCCCCAAAATTTCATATCCCGTGAAATCTGGGATACGCTGCAGACAATCGCGCCCAAGATCCCGCGCTCCAACACAACACTCGGCACACGAGATCAACAGTTCATTCGACTGTCCGCTGAATGGATCAAGGCAACTGAGTCGACATCAAATACCAACGCAGGCGTTCAGACTTACAGAAAGCACTCTCGAAGTCCCGAAGCTCGGAACAGGTTCAATTTCAACCTACTTTGCACTCACACCTTAATCCATTCGGGGGCTACTAATGAGGATACAGACCTGGGGTAGGGTCATAGGCCTGACCTACACACCCTACCCAAGGTCACTACCCCAGAAGATGAGAAGTCCAAGAATCCACTCGACGATGTAATCACTCGACCATGATTCTCTACCTTCACTCGACCATATGGGAACCACTCGACTACGTCAAATACCAGGAGTTGGTAGGACGTACAACGGCCGGATATTCACTCATTAGTCTTCATGAGCATTAACAGTGTTTAATGTTGGCGTTACCAGTAACGCCCATTACTTTATGTACATTAGTTCCCTTGTAATGGAGGCGGGCTGGGGTCCTGGCGCACTCTATATAAGCCACCCCCCTCCTCTGGCAGAAGGGTTCGCACCCCCTGTAATTCAACACACATAATCCAATCGACCGCCTCCGGGCACCAAGACGTAGGGCTATTACTTCCTCCGAGAAGGGCCTGAACTCGTAAATCTCATGTGTACATCTTCGCCATTGCTAAGATCTTGCCTCTCCATACCTACCCCCCTTTCTACTGTCAGTCTTAGAACCACGACACTTGCAACTGGGACCCATCAGGTTACACGACCTAGTCAGTAATGTCGGTAGAGGGGGGGGTCTTTCACAGCTCATGTTTCCTTGTCTTGGATGACAAGACATCCAGATTCTTCCTTTTATAGGGTTGATGGGCTAGTATGATGGCCTAGGGCGGAAACCGACCTAGGGGGCCTCGAGTTGGCTTACTTGGGCCAATAAACAGCAAGTTGAGGCACCCCCGGTTCGTAACACTATCAAACACAAAGAAAAGGGTAGGCCGAGTTGCTAGTTGATGTTGGATTTGCAACTAGGATGGAAAAAGGGGCCAAGCCCAGTTGCGAGTCAATGGTGGACTTGGAATGGGGTTAAAAAATGTTACGCCCAGTTGTGATTCAAGTAAGAATATCACATTATCATGAGTTTCATCGCACAATAAATTATCAGAGCAATGCATGATACCTAAAGGAAACTTGATGAAAGTAACTTGGCAAAACTCCCATGAATCCTCGAGAGGGATTGATCCCAATAAGTAAATCAATCGGCTTGTCCTTAGCAGATTTAGGAGGCCACTTGTTGCATCATTGCACTTTTGTTACTGTTTACTTTATTCAATTTCTCTTGTGATCAAACAAATGGTCAAACAATATTTGCATCTTTTAATGTGATTTTTAATAGTTTCTGTCAACCAAATCCTTCTACTACTCGTTGAGTTCAGGACTCTTACTTATCTAAAATGCTACGATAGATCTCCTACACTTGTGGGTTATCAACCCCCCACCCCTCTCTTGTCTCTATGTTGGAATACTTTTTTTATTAGGAGTTGGTGAAGCTAGATCCGTTGTTGTTGCTACTGGGACAACTTCTCTATCTGTTGCTCCTAAAGTTGGTCAAGTTGGGCTGCTACTACACTTTATTGTCCCTGAGATGAAGTAGTACAAGAAGCGCAGATGATGGACTAGTATAGACTTGCACTTGAGACCCCAACGAGAGGCGAAGGAGGTTTACTTTTGCTCACATGCACAAATATTCAGTATTTGCATCTGTTGAATTGGCGTTTAAGCATTTAGTCTGTGTGCAAGCATGCTACATTCCGTTTTGGATTTAGCCTCATGTTTGCATGGATGGACTCTGGATTTTGCCAGCCATGTAAATTTTATCCATGTCTTGTACACCAAATATGCGTAAAAAGTTCCCATTGTCCAAGAATATATAAATTTTCCATGCAATAAGTACAATTACCATGATTTAGATCGCAACATGTCTAAACTTAGCATGTGACCAGCGGATTTTTTTTCTAACTTTTCCACGCATTAGACATCAAAATTTCAACAAATTTACATGAAAATAAAGTTTTGCCATGATGTATGTATAGATGTCACATTGTACATACAATTACTTGATATGATAAATAAATACTTTATGGGAGTAACTTTTTGTAGAAAAATGCCAACACAGTTTTGCTTGTACTTTGTTTTTTTTTCGTATTCTTAGGATGGCAAGTTCACATGTGTTTCCCACAACACATTTGTCACAGTTCTCTTGGGGAAAACAACAACACAAGCTAATTTTACATGTGTCTGGTACAAATTATTCTACAATTGTCGTCATTACAATAGCATTTTTTACTAAATTTGACATGTCATAATGTTTTCAGAATTTATCCTCCAGTGTACAAGTTTTGGAATCTCCTTGTGAACTTTGACCAGGCATGGCAATTTTCCATAGCGGTGAGTAGTTTTAGGTTGCATGGTGAAGGGGCGAAACATGTACATGCAAGTTTTCATTTGTTAGTTGAATACATTTACTTGATGTATATTTTGATAAGCACAACTGAGGGAGTCCTGGATTAGGGGGTGTCCGGATAGCCGGACTACCATCATCAGCCGAACTATCATCGGCCGGACTATCATCATCGACCGGACTCCAAGACTATGAAGATACAAGATTGAAGACTTCGTCCCGTGTCCGGATGGGACTTTCCTTGGCGTGGAAGGCAAGCTTGGCGATACGGATACGTAGATCTCCTACCATTGTAACCGACTCTGTGTAACCCTAGCCCTCTCTGGTGTCTATATAAACCGGATGGCTCTAGTCCGTAGGACAACAACGACCATTACAATCATACCATAGGCTAGCTTCTAGGGTTTAGCCTCCTTGATCTCGTGGTAGATCCACTCTTGTAAACATCCACAATATCAATATCAATCAAGCAGGACGTAGGGTTTTACCTCCATCAAGAGGGCCCGAACCTGGGTAAAACATCGTGTCCCTTGTCTCCTGTTACCATCCGCCTAGACGCATAGTTCGGGAACCCCTACCCGAGATCCGCCGGTTTTGACACCGACATTGGTGCTTTCATTGAGAGTTCCTCTGTGTCGTCACCGATAGGCTTGATGGCCTCTTCAATCGACAACGACGCAGTCCTGGGTGAGGCTTTTCTCCCCGGACAGATCTTCGTATTCGGCGGCTTCGCACTGCGGGCCAACTCACTTGGCCATCTGGAGCAGATCGAAAGCTACGCCCCTGGCCGTCAGGTCAGGTTTGGAAGCCTAAACTTCACGGCCGATATCCGCGGGGACTTGATCTTCGATGGATCTGAGCCACAGCCGAGCATGCCGCGCTGTCACGATGGGCACGACCTAACTCTGCCGCCGGACAGCACCTTGGAGGCCGCACATGAATCCGCTCCGACCCATAGTCCGGAGCCGATCGCTCAGATCGAGGACGGATGGCTGGACACCGCCTTGGGAGCTGCAACTTCTACGGCGATGGAGCCGAACACTTACCTTGTCCCGCATAAAGCTCATGACTCCGAGGTGCCGGACTCTCTGCCGGACTCCGAACCTCCTGCACCCCTGCCGGTCGAATCCGACTGGGCGCCGATCATGGAATTCACCGCTGCGGACATCTTTCAGCACTCACCCTTCGGTGATATCTTAAATTTGCTGAAGCATCTCTTGCTATCCGAGAGCCCTGGCCGAACTACGGCCAGGATGGTTGGGATGCGGACGACGAAGAAATTCAGGGCCCACCCACCACCCACTTCGTAGCCACCGTCGACGATCTAACCAACGTACTCGACTACGACTCCAAAGACATCGACGGTATGGACGACGATGCCGGAGACTATCAAGAACCAGTGCCTACAGGACACTGGAAGACCACCTCGTCATACGACATATATATGGTGGACACCCCAAAAGATGGGGACGGCGAAGAAGCAACGGAGGCCGATTCCTTAAAGAAACAGCCCAAGCGCCGGCATCAGCGGCGCCGCTCTAAATCCCGCCACAGCAAGAATAGAGATTCCGGCACAGGAGATAATAACACCCCAGAAAGTGCCGAAGACAACCCCCTTCAGCACGATCCAGCGCAGGAGGAGGCAGAAGCAAGCCCTCACGAGAGGGCGGCAGACGAAGAGGTCGAGGATGATAATTACTTACCTCCCTCCGGAGACGAGGCAAGCCTCGACGACGATGAATTCGTCATTCCTGAGGATCTCGTCGAACAAGAGCATTTCAGACGCAGGCTAATGGCCACGGCAAACAGCCTAAAGAAAAAGCAGCAACAGCTTCAAGCTGATCAAGACCTACTGGCCGACAGATGGACCGAGGTCCTCGCGGCCGAAGAGTATGAACTCGAACGCCCCTCCAAAAGTTACCCAAAACGCAAGTTGCTCCCCCGACTAGAGGAGGAAGCGTACAAACCTGCATCACCAGCGCACAATACGGCAGACCGACCACCTCGTGGCCGCGACAGAGAGGCATGCAAGCCCTCCACCAAAACCGTACCCCGGCATCGCTCAAAAAGCATGAAGCCACGGGGGAATGCGCCGGACTAGCGGGATATATTGGAGGACAAGGCAAGACAATCCAGATCTATCTATGGATCACGTGGGCGCCCCAAGACCCACGACGAATACCGTCGCGCCTGATACAACTACTCCGGCTGGGCCGAACACAACAGACAACGCTCTCTCGAGCTACGTCGCGATATTGCTCAATACAGAGGTGCCGCACACCCACTATGCTTCACTGACGAAGTAATGGATCATCAAATCCCTGAAGGGTTTAAACCCGTTAATATCGAATCCTACGATGGCACAACAGACCCCCGCGGTTTGGATTGAGGATTATCTCCTCCATATACATATGGCCCGCGGCGATGATCTTCACGCCATCGAATATCTCCCGCTCAAGCTTAAAGGACCAGCTCGGCATTGGCTTAACAGCCTGCCCGCAGAGTCAATTGGATGCTGGGAAGACCTGGAAGCCGCATTCATCGACAACTTCCAGGGCACGTATGTGCGACCACCGGACGCAGATGACCTAAGCCACATAATCCAGCAGCCAGACGAATCAGCCAGGCAATTCTGGACACGGTTCTTAATAAGGAAAAATCCAATCGTCGACTGTCCGGATGCAGAGGCCCTCGCTGCCTTCAAACATAACATCCGCGACGAGTGGCTGGCCCGGCACCTAGGACAGGAAAAGCCGAAATCCATGGCAGCCCTCACATCACTCATGACCTGCTTTTGTGCGGGAGAGGATAGCTGGCTAGCTCGCAGCAACAACCTCAGCAAAAATGCTGGCAGTCCGGATACCAAGGACCGCAATGGCAGGTCGCGTCGAAACAAAAACAAACGCTGCATTAACGGCGACAGCAATGAGGATACGGCTGTCAACGCCGGATTCCGAGGCTCCAAGCCCTGTCAACGGAAGAAGCCATTCAAAAGAACCACTCCGGGCCCGTCCAATTTGGACCGAATACTCGACCGCTCCTGTCAAATACATGGAACCCCCGAAAAGCCAACTAACCACACCAACAGAGATTGTTGGGTATTCAAGCAGGCAGGCAAATTAATCGCCGAATACAATGACAAGGGGCTACACAGCGATGACGAGGAAGAGACCCGGCAGCCGAACAACATAGGACAAAAGGGATTCCCCCCTCAAGTTCGGACGGTAAACATGATATACGCAACGCATATACCCAAGAGGGAGCGGAAGCATGCACTAAGGGACGTATACGCGATGGAGCCAGTCGCCCCAAAATTCAACCCATGGTCCTCTTGCCCGATCACTTTCGAACGAAGAGACCATCCGACCAGTATCCGCAATGGCGGATTCGCCGCATTGGTTTTAGACCCAATCGTCGATGGATTTCACCTCACGAGAGTCCTGATGGACGGCGGCAGTAGCCTGAACCTGCTTTATCAGGATACAGTGCGCAAGATGGGCATAGACCCTTCAAGGATTAAACCTACAAAGACAACCTTCAAAGGCGTCATACTAGGTGTCGAGGCCAGTTGTACAGGCTCAGTCACACTGGAAGTGGTCTTCGGATCCCCGGATAATTTCCGAAGCGAGGAGTTAATCTTCGACATAGTCCCGTTCCGCAGTGGCTATCACGCTCTGCTCGGACGAACCGCGTTCGCAAAATTCAACGCGGTGCCGCATTATGCATACCTTAAGCTCAAGATGCCAGGCCCTCGTGGAGTCATCACGGTCAATGGAAACACGGAACGCTCCCTCCGAACGAAGGAACATACAGCGGCTCTTGCCGCAGAAGTACAGAGCAGCCTTTTAAGGAAATTTTCGAGTCCGGCCGTTAAACGACCGGACACGGCCAAACGCGCCCGGAGCAACTTCAACCAAGACCACCTGGCACGTTCCGAGCACGCGTAGCAATGCGGCCTCAACCCCAGCCCTCGCACAATTAACTCTGTCCGGCGGCGAACCTGTCGAACTCATGATGCAACAGCCAGGGAGGGACAAAGGCCGCGACGAACACTCAGGTGGTCTCCATTAAAAGCATTAAATTTGTTAAATACACCATTCCGCGGCCTACCCCTGGAGGGAGACGCCTTTAATTCGTCCAATCCCTTGCTTTCCGCACTATTTGAATCATTCCGCACTCATAGCAGCTCTTCTCGAATAAAATGCAGCACTTTTTGCCCATAATTGCATTACCTTATATATATATATGTTCATTTATGACATGTTGCATCCGTACATTTTGGTACGGCCAAATACACCATGCGCTTATGTTCCCCGCGTTATGGTGTGATAAAGTCCGAACACTTTCACAAGTGCGGCACCCCGAACTTATAGCATTATATGAATCGGCTCCGAATCATGTCTTGGGTCAATAGTTGGGTTTGCCCGGCTCCCATGTTTGGCACCTTACGTTCCGTTCTATCGGCTAAGGTAGCACTGGGAGAACCACTGCGATTGCGCCCCGGTTGAGCCGGGTTAACGCCTCAGTGGAGAAAGCTAAAACTGACTGTCATGATAAGGCGAGAAACTGGTCGCTGTTCGAGAGGTCCTTTCGGGTCCTTAAAGACCTACACCGCTTCGAGCGAAGTTCCGGATAATGTCCGACGAAGGCGTGGATAGCGCCCCGAATTCGGTCTTCCGAATACTACGGGCTTCGCCGAAATTTAAAATTATAGAATTCTATGGCTAAGTGAGAGTGTTCAAGCACTATAAGTCTGGTTGCCTTGTTCGCTGTGTTGAGCGCCTCCCTAGATGGACCCAAAAATGGGAACAAGAGCGCTCAAGTTTATCCCGAACACCCCAACACTCGTGGCATGGGGGCTGAAGCCGACGACTTGTCATCTCTCAGATTTAATAAACGGCCGCACAGAAGGTAATATTTTAAATTAACAAGCGTTGCTTAGCGCATATGAACAAAGTTTTCAGCGCACAGGATAACACATTGCGAATTTACTCAATAATTACATCCCTGGGGCACTCATCCGCAATTTTGCGGGCACCCTTCAGGACAGTCTTATAGTACATCTCGGGCGTACGATATTCCTTGCCCGCTGGTGGCGCGTCAGTGATTAGCTTCTCCACATCCATCTTGCCCCAATGCACCTTTGCGCGGGCAAGGGCCCGACGAGCACCTTCAATACAGGCGGAGCGCTTGATAACCTCCACCCAGGGGCACGCATCCACCAACCGTCGCACGAGACCGAAGTAGCTCCCAGGCATGGCCTCTCCAGGCCACAGCCGGACTATGAGGCCCTTCATGGCCTGCTCGGCCACCTTGTGGAGCTCGACCAGCTGCTTCAGCTGGTCGCTAGGGGGCACTGGATGGCCGGCCTCAGCATACTGAGACCAGAAGACCTTCTCCGTTGAGCTCCCCTCCTCGGCTCGGTAGAATGCGGCGGCATCAGACACGCTACGAGGCAGATCTGCAAACGCCCCTGGAGAGCTCCGAATTCGGGTAAGTAACACGTAATTTACATTCACATGCTTGCTTTGCATGAAAAATCCCTTACCCGCCGCTATCTTCCTCACCAACTCAATCTCCTGAAGGGACTTATGGGCATCGGCCTTGGCAGTCTTGGCACTTTCTAGAGCCGAGGCAAGCTCGGACTCTCGAGTCTTTGAGTCACGCTCCAAACTCTCATGCTTTTCCATGAGAGCCTGGAGCTCTTGCTGAACCACCGCCACGCGCGCCTCCTGCTTTTCTCGCTCTGCTCGTTCCGCGGCCGCATTGCGTTCGGCCGCAGACACGGCCTCCTTCAGGGTCGCCACCTCGATCGTGGCCCCTGCAGTACCCATGTTATCCTTGTTATTTTTTGTTGCAACCTAAATCCTTTTCTGTAAGGTACAAGTTCAAAGTGGTGTTACTCACCTTCTTTGTCCTGGAGCTGCTTCTTGGCGCGGCCGAGCTCTTGCTCGGACCGCTCGAGCTCCTGCTTCAAAGCACCGACCTCCGCAGTCAGTGCGGCAGAGGTCAGCAGCGCAGCCTGCAACCCATATTGACATAATTTTTAGCAACCCTGCGTATATCTTCTTTTTTTTAAGATCCTCAGTCCGGCTTTTCTTTCCGAACACCGAACCGAGCATCAGGGGCTACTGTCTATGCGGTATTACATTGCATATTTTTAACTTCTTACCTCAAAGCCTGATAGAAGGCTACTGCAGGCTTCGGTCAGCCCGCTCTTGGCGAGCTGTACCTTCTGAAGCACCGCACTCATAATAGTGCGGTGTTCTTCCTCGATGGAAGCGCTCTGCAGCGCCTCCAACAAATTGTCCGGCGCCTCCGGTTGGACGGAAGCCGCCGGCGTCACGGTCTTGCCCTTCGTGCGAAGGGGCCGCCGGCCGGACTCCGGAACCTCTGCGGGTTCTGATATGGAGTCCGGCGCAAAGTCCGGGAGGACGCCTTGTGGCGCCTCCGGAGCCTCCCCCTGATGGGTCCCTTCTTGGGATCCTACCTCGGCGTCCTCGGCGTCGCGAGGGGTGGAGGCGGTCGGGATGGAGTCTACATCCGACGGAGCCAACGACCCGCTCGATGAAGCGGGGAGATCATCATTGGTCGGACTACAGGCAGCATGCGGCATCAGAATGACACTATGTGACACAGAAAAAGAAATTATAAATCACTCAGGAATCCGGATACTTACGATCTCGCTGGAGGCCCGGCCCTTGAAGGCCATTCTTCCTCGCCAACGTTGATGTTGGCGGAGCTGTCCGGGGGAATAGTCCTTCCCCTCTTGGACCCTTCGGCCTCCCCTGTTGGGGAAGCCTTCCTCTTCCCCTCTCCCTCCTCTGGGAGAGAGTCCTCTTTCTCCTCCTTGTTTTCGGGGGAGGAGTCCGCCCCGGAGTCGTCGGACACCTGAAAACGGGAACTCTTTCGAGCGCCCGTGGCCTCCTTCTTGGCCTTCTTCTCCGGCACCACGTGCGGTGCCGGAACCAGCAGCCTCGCTAGATGGGCGTCTACTGGGTTTTCTGGCATGGGAGCCGGGCAGATGATCTGCTCCGCCTTCCTCATCCAGTCCTGTCAAAGGAAAAGGGGAAATTAAAACCCGCATAGAGTCAAACTATGAAAAGCAAGTGTCCTGTAAAGGGGTAGAATCACTTACCTCGTCGGCTTGGCGCTGCGAGCGAAATCCGCGATCTTCAGTCGCGGATGCGGGGGCTTCGGCGCCCTTAAACAGCACCCTCCAGGCGCCTTCGTACGTCGTGTCGAAGAGCCCGCTCAGTGCCTGGTGTTGTTCCGGATTGAACTCCCATAGATTGAATGCCCGCTCTTGGCATGGGAGAATCCGGCGGACGAGCATGACTTCGACCACGTTAACCAGCCTGAGCTTCTTCACCAGCTTCTAGATACAGGCTTGGAGTCCCGTCAGCTCCTCCGAACTACCCCACAGCAAGCCCTTCTCTTTCCAGGAGGTGAGCTGTGTGGGGATACCAGATCTGAACTCGGGGGCCGCCGCCCACTTAGGGTCGCGCGGCTCGGTGATATAGAACCACCCCGATTGCCACCCCTTGACGGATTCCACGAAGGCCCCTTCGAACCAAAGGACATTGGGCATCTTGCCCAACATGGCGCCTCCGCACTCCGCTTGAGTGCCCTTCACTACCTTCGGCTTGACATTGAAGGTCTTGAGCCACAAGCCGAAGTGGGGCTGGATGCAGAGGAAGGCCTCGCACACGACGATAAACACCGAGATGTTGAGGATGAAGTTCGGCGCCAGATCATGGAAATCCAGGCCGTAGTAGAACATGAGCCCCCGGACAAAGGGGTGAAGTGGAAAACCCAGTCCGCGGAGGAAGTGGGGAAGAAAAACGACCCTCTCATGGGGCCTGGGGGTGGGGATGAGCTGCCTCTCGTCGGGCAGCCGGTGCGCGATGTCGCCGGACAGGTAGCCGGCGCTGCGCAGTCTTTCGATGTGCTCCTCCGTAACGGAGGAGGTCATCCACTTGCCTCCCGCTCCGGACATAACTGGGGAAGGTTGAGACGAGATGTGCGGGCTTGGGCGCTGGAGCTCGAGTGCGCGGAGATGGATAAGCAAAGGAGGAGGAAGGCGTAGGTGAAAAAGTGAATCCTTATCCCTTATATGGGCGGGCAAAGTCTACGCGCGCCCCACCGGCCTGGTAAAACTCGCTTATCCCCCAAGTGTCACCATCAATGGCGCGGTTGGGTTACCCACGTCCGTATTGATGAGAATCCCGGATTAAGGGGGAACACGATCTCTGCTTCGACAAGACGTGCCAAGGAAACCGCTTCGCTAAATGCACTGAGGTGGTAGAGTAAAAAACGATTCAAGTAATGGCTTGGTAGTGGCGTGACGTCATGCCGCAAAAAAGGTCAGCAGATTGAACTTGTGTATATATTATTCTCTCTACGGTGGAATGTGGAATTTATTTTGCAGAGCCGGACACTATCCTGGTGTTCACAATCTTCTATCATTTGGAGGAGGAACCCGCCTTGCAATGCCAAGCAATATACGCGCCGGACTTATCGTCATTGAAGCCTGGTTCAGGGGCTACTGAGGGAGTCCTGGATTAGGGGGTGTCCGGATAGCCGGACTACCATCATCAGCCGAACTATCATCGGCCGGACTATCATCATCGACCGGACTCCAAGACTATGAAAATACAAGATTGAAGACTTCGTCCCGTGTCCGGATGGGACTTTCCTTGGCGTGGAAGGCAAGCTTGGCGATACGGATACGTAGATCTCCTACCATTGTAACCGACTTTGTGTAACTCTAGCCCTCTCCGGTGTCTATATAAACCGGATGACTCTAGTCCGTAGGACAACAACGACCATTACAATCATACCATAGGCTAGCTTCTAGGGTTTAGCCTCCTTGATCTCGTGGTAGATCCACTCTTGTAAACATCCACAATATCAATATCAATCAAGCAGGACGTAGGGTTTTACCTCCATCAAGAGGGCCCGAACCTGGATAAAACATCGTGTCCCTTGTCTCCTGTTACCATCCGCCTAGACGCACAGTTTGGGACCCCCTACCCGAGATCCGCTGGTTTTGACACCGACAACAACCATGTAAATTTCCATGTTACCTGCTTCTTTTTCCTCTTCGGTTTTTTGTGTTTCACCATGTGTGCTTTCTTTTTTCTTAACTAGCCATGTATATTTGGGTGGTTAATCTGCGTGTCATAGGTTTTGCCCCATTGCAATTTCTATACAACCCACCTTAGAAAACTCTTCTAAGTTTTTCCCTGTGGCTATATTTTTGAAAACACAAGTTTTTCTGCCATGTTTAAATTTTTTTGATTATGCTTGGCAGATTATATAGCCACCAAACCTCGTCGTAATATTGAACATGTGGAAAATTTCTGTTCTGTAGCATGGCAAAATCCTAAATTTGCCATTTTGTAGATAACAAAATTATTAACTTTGCCATGTTCTCTTGGCAGATTCTTAAATTTGCTATCTTTTTGAAGAACAAATCTCCTAATTTTTTATATGCCCATGGCAGATTCCTAATTTCTCATCTTTTTTGAAGAACAAATCTCCTAAATTTGCCATGTGCCCATTTACAATTTTCCAAAAGTTGCCGTGCTTTTTAGAGAACAAATCCCTAAACTTGACATGTATGCATGGAAAATTCATAAACTTTCCAACTTTTCAAAGAACAAAATCCCTAACTTAGCATGTGCCCACTACAAATTCCAAAAAAAGTTGCCATGTGTTTTCAGAGAACAAATTTCCTAAAATTTGCCATATGCCCTTGGCAAATTCCTAAATTTTCCATCATTTCAAAGAACAAATCCCTAAGTTTGCCAGTTTTTTTGAAAGAACAAAATTCAAAAAAGTGTTAGAGAGCAAACTACCTAAATTTATCATGTGCAATTTGATTATAGGTAGCATGGCAATTATATTGTTCAGACCATGGCAATTTTGTAAATTAGGACAATGTAGTTTTTTAGATAGCATGGCACTTTTATTATTATACCATAGCAATTTTTTTAATTAGACCACGGTGATTTTTCTTGTCTACCAACCTTTTTCTTGGCCATGTCAAATTTATTGGAGTTACCACAGAAAATTTACATAATACATGGTAATTTCTTTTTTATATACTATCTGATTTATTGACATGACAAATTTATTTTTCCCTAACCATGTCAAATTACGTTGCTGGAACATGGCTAGTTCTACATCCATGGTAAATTTATTATCTACACCACGACAAGTCTCCTGGTTCTTGATTATTTTCATCTACATGCGCTTTGTATGCTTGAAATCGTGATTATGTGGTACTTAGCATGGCAACTTTGGTATCTATTTTTATCATCTAGACAAATCAGAATACATACAATATATGCATTTTCAAATCATTGGCTATGTGATAGTTTTATTATGAAAATGATGGCAAATCCGTATGTTTTCAGTTAATTAAAGTTTGGTGCGAAAATATCAGCTTTTTCTAAGGCCTGTTTTTTCTGAGGCTAAAGTTGAGCATTTTTTGGCCCATTTTTTGCTTGTGATGTTCTGTTTTCTATTAGCAACAAGATGTTGACATGGAGGGGTCGCGCTGAAGGGGTTGTTTCAGCAAAATAAATCGTTCGGTCTATTGACCCTCCCAACACGAAAGAAACGTTCAATGAGAGATCGTCCAGATCTAAAAAGCAAAAATGTCATTTGATAGTACTGAAAGCGTGAGACAAGTCTTACCATAGGATGCTTCATAATTGTAAAAGTTTTTTTAATGCATATTATTTCGCCTACTTAGTAGACGGCCACACATTTTGCTGCGCCATACGTCAGCGTCAATGGCGCAGCGGCCGCTCCAAATTTCCGAATATACCTGCACAACACTTCACCCGGACACAACACTGAAATCCGAATATACCTGCACGGCACTTCTCATCGACCATACGGTCGCTCTAGCAAAGATAGCTTCAAGAGGAAACACATCACTCACGGGAGATGGCGACCGATGGATCTATGGGAGAAGAAGGAGGACATGAGAGATCCTGCGTGATCTGCCACAGATCTCCCGGGATCCTCACGGGATCTTCCAGACGAACGATCGACACGCACGGACCGGCCGATGGAACCGATCGCCGGCCGTGGCCATCTTCAGACACATGCATGTGTTTCATGCACACTCATACTGTGCATTGCGTCAACTCAGCTTGGTTGGTTATGGTTAGACAAGGAAAGCCCGGTGCCGTCATGGACATCTTTTCCGGAGACTCGCCTGAGCTGCTTGCGTCTGGCGACCGAGAACAGGTCACGTCAACGGAGCTAGATTCACAGTGGATACGGCCGCCGGGCTGACGAAAGGGACGGCATTGAGAGTGGATGCATGTTGCCTTCGTCCCCGTTTTCTCTTAACGTGTGTGGCCCCGTTGATCCTCGTCTAGAAGACCAGAAGGCACGAAATTCTCAAACCAAGCGATTCATTTCTTAGGACCTCTTTGACGGATGTTTCGTCTCATCGAGAGTTATATATATGATCTTCATCAGATATCACGACAATGACTTATTGCTGGATCATCTGAGCTAGTAGTAACTTGCTTGAAAGGCCCTGACATATCTGATTCGGTCTACTGCTTGAGCTTTAGAACACGACTACTTACTCTTGTCCTGTTAAATCCAGTGGAAATCTTTGTAGTAGTACCCCTCAGTCTACATTCTCAAGATCCTCCAAGATCATATCTGTTCTGCAAGTGCACGATCCAACAAGTGTGGTACTCCATTTGATCGAGACTTTTCAGAGACTTCCTGTTTGACCGGTTACATGCAAAGTCCGTGCTCCCAGCAGAAAAGGCACAGTGTCGATCATATCAAAGATCCAGGATCCGCACGAAGATCTTCACGAAATGAAGAAACTGAGGACGGATCTCTGAGCGAGACAAGGCAATGCATGCACATGGATACAATACTGAAAGACTGGGGATGCATGCATGCCAGTTGGTTATTGACACGTAGGTACGTACGTTGATTTCTCGATCAATGCTAGCGTTTGCTCGATCGATTGGAAACGAAGGTGACTAGTGTGCCGAATTTGTCAATGCAGCAAGATCCGGGTAGGATATACCGATGGACGCATGTGACCGGACATGCTCGGCGGGGACATTGGCATTGGTGGACACTGATCGATCCGACATGGCGAATCTGGGAAAGGATTGAGCTGCTTGACTTGACTACTGTTTTCCGCAAGAAAAAAAGAACTTTGTTTGACAGGAGAAAAAGAAAACACTTGACTGTGCCGGACACGTTTCGTATCTAACCTCAACCCGATTGCTGTCAGAAATTGGCCGAGTAGTTTATATAAATCTAAAAAAGAAGATTGGTCGAGTATATGGCCACTGATCATGTAAATTTTTTTTTTGAAACGGAGGCAAAACCTTTGCCTCATCTCATTAATAAAGAAGAAGAGCGTAATGCGAGGGTGTTCCAAAAGAAATCCTTTATGCCAACAACCATGTTCGCGGGCATCAAAGTAGAGGTTCAAAATTGGGTTTTGGCCGGGGCTAAACACTTGGGATCATTGATGCCGCGAGAGTAGTTCTGTAGCTCTGTTTTCTTTCATTTGTGAAGGAGTAATGACTTTCTTGAGACCTAATCATGTATTTTTGAAACTGCCCAGCATTTGCTGGTTTTCATTGATTTAGCAGAGGGAGGTGTTACAAAGGGTGATCAAGCGATCAGAGTTTAAGAGAGATCCAGAATTACATGTGTCCAAACAGGAGCACTCGGCTGCCCTACCCAGAGCGATAGGTTTTTACCTCACGGTTCTTCCCCGAATGGGCTCTCCACACATCTTGCTCCTGCTAGCCTCCATTGCTCGAGGTCTCTTCTGCATCCGTCAATGATGCTTTTCACGCACGCTTGCTTTTGTCTGAAAACGCAGCCGTTCCGCTCCAGCCAAATGTGCCAGGCGATCAGGGCGAGCATGGCCTTGATGCCTTTTCTGCTTGCAGGGGTGGTGGAGCTGATGATGTTCTGGATTGTCGTGGTGGTGGAGTTGGCTGGAGGCCAAGATGCGTGATCTAGGGCGCCACACCCTCTCCACCTCGCTGCACTGCTCCAAACCCTGAGCGAGACCGGGCACTCCCAGAAAAGATGCACTGAGGTTTCCAGGTTTCGCCTACAGAAATGGCACAAGTAGCTATTCTCCCATCCTCTCCTTTGCAGTCTGTCGTTGCACCATAGACGGTCCAAGTGCAGCAGCCAGAGGAACATTTTGATCTTGCCCGGAGCCCAGATCTTCCAGATCATCCCTCGGAATTCATTTGGCCTTGTACTCTCAAACTGGACGTTGTAGGCCGTCTTCACAGTGTATTGTCCAGAGCCGCCCAGCGTCCATCTGATGCTGTCCGATGTGCCTGCCTGGATGGTGATCCGAGCCTGCCTAATGGCTCGAGCCATCTGCATGATTTGTGGCAGGATGTCTTCGGAGCTACCATGACTGAAATCATGTAGCCATCTGTCTTCGTGTAGTGCTTCACAAACCGATCTGTTCTTGCGCCTGGACCATGCGAAGACTGCAGGGTAGTCCTGCCGTAGTGTCCTGCCATCGAGCCATGGGTAGGACCAGAAGGAGGCAGTTCGTCCATCGCCGATGGTCACCACCATAGATGCGGTGAAAAGGGCACGGTCTGCGGCATCACACGGGGTGCCGGTGCCAACCCAGGGCCTGGATGGGTCTGCCCAGCTCAGCCAAAGCCAGTGTAGCCGCAGGGCCCTGGCGAAGGCCGAAAGATCATGGATGCCCAAACCTCCTCGGGCCTCCGGCGTGGTCACCACCCTCCATGCCACCTTGCACTTTCCACCGCTGGTCTCCTGGTCGTGCACCCACAGGAAGCGTCGCCTGACCTTGTCTATCTCCTTGAAGAACTTTTTCGGCGCACGCAGCACTGAGAGGGCGAACATTGGCATGGCTGAAAGGACGCATCTGACAAGGACTCTGCGCCCCGCCAGCGGGAGGAGCCGGCCCTTCCATCCGGCGAGTCTAGCTCTGATCCGATCTAAGATAAACTGCAGGTGAACTGGTCTAGTTCTACCGATGGTCAGTGGGAGCCCTAAGTACTTAACTGGAAAAGGGACTGTTGCACCCCCAAAGCCTTGCAGAACTTGATCGAGGTCGATATCATGGCAGCTAATGGGCACTGCAGAGGATTTGGCGAGGTTGACGTGCAGACCGGTGGCGTCGTCGAAGCTAGCTAGAATTTGTAGCAGACTATCTACCTCCAACCGGCTAGGGTTGGCGAAGATGACAGCGTCATCGGCGTAGAGGCTTGTTCTCATCCTTGCTGCCGAGCCAGGGATTGGCGAGAGAGCACCGAAGCGCGTGGCCGCCTCCAGGAGCCGGTGCAGCGGGTCGATGCATAGGATGAAGAGCAACGGGGATAGAGGGTCCCCCTGCCGTAGCCCCCTAAGATGATCGATGCGGTTGCCGGGGATGCCATTGATCAGGCACGACGAGGACGAGGACGAGAGCAGCAGGGTGATCCAGTCGCGCCAGCGTGCGGGGAATCCCAGTTTGCACATGAGTTCAATGATGTACTCCCAGCAGACACTATCAAAAGCTCGCGCGATGTCAATCTTCAACAACAGCGTCGGGGTTTTGGCACGGTGCAGTGCTCTAATGGTGTTTTGGACATAGAGATAACTATCATGAATGCATTTGCTCTTCTGGAATGCCGTCTGCGCCGGCGAGATGGTCTTGCTGATTACAGTGGCTAGCCGCATGGACAGAACTTTAGAGATCAGCTTTCCAATGGAGTGCACTAGACTTATAGGCCGGAAATCCCCCATGTTGGCAGCACCGTCTTTCTTTGGGATGAGGGCGATCATGGTCGTGTTGAGGTCTGCGAAGCTGCCGTCCGCTACATGATAGAAGTGCTGGAACACGGCCATTACATCGTTTTTGATCAGGCTCCAGCATGATCTGAAGAACATCCCCGAAAAGCCGTCAGGGCCCGGTGCTTTATCTGCCGGAGAGGCCACAATCACTGCCAAAACCTCAGCCTCAGTGAATGGGTTATCAAATCCCTCGTTGCTGACGGAGGGGAGATGCAGCTCTTCCCAGTTTATTATGCTAGCTCTACTGATCTTGGAGCCTAACAGGTTGCTGAAATGCTGGTGTGCAGTTGCTGCTTTATCTTCATGATTAATGACAGTTCCTGTATCAGTCTGCAGCGAGTAGATGTGGTTTTTCCGCCTCCTGGAGTTGATCTTAGCCTGGAAAAATGTTGTATTTGCATCACCCGCTCGCAGCCATGTGATTCTGGACGCCTGTCTCTTTCTAGCACGCTCAATTGCTGCTAATCCGAGCAGCCTTTGCTTTAGTTGCCAGCGCAACTGAAATTCTGCATCAGAAAGACTTCTCCACTCCTACGCCACCTCAAGCCGCAAGATTACCTCACACGCGAGGTGAAACTGAATTTTTGCATCGCTGAATAGAGTGTGAGCCCAAATTTTCAAGTCCGTCGCGGTTCTTCTCAACTTGGCCTTGAGCCGTGCGATCGGGCAGTCGTGGTTCACAGGCCGCTGCCAAGCTCGCTGTACGGTTTCCTGGAAGCGCGGGAATCGGGGCCAGAAAGATTCAAACTTGAAAGTCGGCCTATTACGCGGAGCAGTGGAGTTTGCCAGGACAAGGGGGCAGTGATCAGAGCATGCAGTTGAAGCAGCAAGAAGCATGTGTGCTGGAAACATGGCCTCCCAGTCAGTGTTGCAGAAGACCTTGTCGATGCTGACCATGCTTGGATCCTGGCGCTCGCTAGTCCAGGTAAATCTCCGGTTCTTGCACTTGATTTCTCTGAGATGCGCTCTGTCAATTGCCATTCTGAATCTGCCCATCAGCCTTCGATTCAGGTTCAGATTATTCTTGTCCTTGGCCTCGTAGATAACGTTGAAGTCACCGTTGAACGTCCATGGTGCTCCCACTGGCGGGGCTGCTTGAACCATCTCTGCCAGGAAATCATCCTTCCTTGCATCGTCAGCAGGCCCGTACACTGTGGTTAACCAGAAGTTGTTGTCGCCCTGTGTCATCGTCACCTTTGCCGTGATCGAGTAGCAGCCGATCGCATGAGTTTCAATTCGGACAACATTCTTGTTCCAAAGAATTGTCGCTCCTCCCCTTGTCCCAATGGCGGGCAGGACCGCACAGCCTTCCAGGGCCAACCCGCCAATGTCACGCACATACTCTCGTGTCCACGTTTCCAGCTTCGTCTCCTGAAGGCATATAATTGCTGTTCGATGGGCCTCTGCTACTTCTCTAACTGCAGATCTTTTGGCACGGGAATGGTCCAACGTAACATAGGTGTTTTTTTGCCTATATCTAATCGCTCCAGGCGACCAGGTTGACCGATGGTACCCATGTTATGTGGGTTCGATTGTATCGGTTTTAGCCCGGTTTTTATTAATTAACCGGATAATTCTCACTCTTTTCTTAATTAATGAAAATGGCTTTGCCTCGTTTAAAAAAAACCCGCTCCAGGCGCTTTCAAGAGAGTACGATCTCGCCCACTCGCCCACACGTTTGGTTGGCACGTGCTACATACGCGATCAAAACAAAAAATAACTGACACCTTTTTTTCTTGCATGGTAAATAACTACTCCCTCCGATTGTCGCCGGTGACCCGAAATGGTGGCTGGCAGATGGATGTGAAGGGATCTGCCGTCGCATCCCATCGCGTCAACTCGCCCCGGGTACGCACGTACCTCCTTCGACACCGCTGACGCGCGGTGCAGGGAAAGGAGAAAAGAAGGGCGTCGTGATTCGACCGCGTCGTCCTTGCACGTACAAGTACAGATGATATTTGGTGCTACGATGCAATGATGCATTGCGCGCATGGGAACCCCGCCGACATACGCTAGTGGCCCGTACGTCGCTGAAGCGGTAGATTCCATTGCGATCGAATCCTCGAAATGGAGTCATCAGTTCAAGAAACAAAAATGCAGTCATCAGTTAGACGGCTACGTACCACGTATAGCACGTTTTAGGCCTTGTACAATGGAAGGTGTTTAAAGAGATGCTTACAAAAATAAACCGAATTTTTCTGAAGTATCGGTGCCTATTTCTACAGAAGAGACGTTTAGTTACGGCACGTGAATGGCAAGCATCTTTCTTTTTTTTCAACCGGGCTCACAACACCTTTCCATTAATTTTGCAATCAACGTGAATGGCAAGCATCTTCCTAGGTGCTACTCCCTCCGTTTCAAAATAAATGACCCAATTTTATAACTAGCGTATTTCGGCAGGGTTCCATGCACGCAATGCATCATTGCATCGTAGCACCAAATATCATCTGTACTTGTACGTGCAAGGACGACGCGGTCGAATCACGACGCCCTTCTTTTCTCCTTTCCCTGCACCGCGCGTCAGCGGTGTCGAGCGAGGTACGTGCGTACCCGGGGCGAGTTGACGCGATGGGATGCGACGGCAGATCCCTTCACATCCATCTGCCAGCCAGCGCCGTGCTAGCTGCAGTGCGGTCTCCCTCGCCATTTCGGGTCACCGGCGACAATTCTGCTCTCGTGCCGACGTGCCATACGTACGCCCACTGGACAGCCGTAGCTCAATGCCATCGCTGCGCCGAATCTTTGCGGCACGGTGCATGGCTGCCCTTGCATGCCGTCTCTATGTATCCGCGCATATATGAGTCATGTAGGACTAGTCCGTATCATCGCATTTGCATGCTTGCTTTTCAGTGCATTTATGGACCGTAGCATGCGAAACCACAGCCTTGACATGTAATCGTACACCGGGCGACACAAGACACACGCATGCATGGGTCAAACTTTCGAAAATTAATGTGCGAATTCCTTCTTTCACGCTCTCCAAATTTATATATACAAAGCAACAGTTAGAGTGCTGCAGCTGCTAGTGATTGTTCGCCGTGGCGGAGTCCTTTTTCTTTCTTCTGTTCTTTTTTATTTTACTTTATGTCTGTGTGTATTTTTGATGTATTTAAACATCTTGTTGGTACAAAGACCGAGTGTAATTAATATCTTTTCAATATTAATATGTTTTCTTTGTTGAAAATATACAAAACAGCAACCGTAATACATGGCCAAACCATACAAAATACAAGCAGATCAAAGGATAAATAGACAACAGAAATCGCATCGAAAAAAGCACAAGTGCACGAAAACGACACGAGTACGCCGCCGAGCAAGAGCACATGAGGTCCAGCAGAAAACGCCTCACCACGACCTAGGTGAGCTGAGCTCCACAACAGCGCCCCAAGAGGGTAACGACGCGAAGCGTCACCACCGCCGAGTGTGAAGAGGATAATGGTTTTCATCTGAAGCCCTGGCACGAAAAAGATAGCCACAACAACATGCTCAGGTGGAAAATAGCACCACCGGTACCGCAGGTGTTGGCACCAAGGCGCAGAACTTTTGTCGATATCATACGTGAGCCACAACGGAAGATGGGACCTCCAGAACTAGATCTAGAGCACCACCGCCTCCGCCGGCAAAGAACATCCACGGCCACCCAACGCAACCCCCCTCACCGCTTGAGCGACCAAGAGATGCATGCAGCCAAACCGCCACTCCAAGGCTCGCCGAAGAACCATCTTAGTGGCCTGCCACCCGGGGTCGCCAGCCCGACATCCATCTTCCCGCGCGGACACTACCAAACATAGGGGAAGCAACGACCTCCCACCTAGTCTCAAGATCTCCCCACACGACATGTCCGAAGGAGGGCCCTAGGCCCCTAGCAGGGCAGCATCGCTGCTACAATTGCTTAGCGAACACACACCGGGCGCCATGTTGGGGAAGCCCGTCCCGGGCAGGCGGAGACAGCCTGCACCTAAGCTGTCACATAGGCTAACGCCCCAGGACACCTGCCAGCAGCACCGCCGGCGGGAGCGAGAGATTTGAGGGCGAACAACTCTGATACCAACTATACAAGAAACTCATATAATTCACTCACACGACCTACACGGAAATGGTGTTGTCCGTGTATTCCTCCCAACCCCCCTCACATCATTTTGAACCACGAAGCTAGAGCTAGTTCAGGCCGAAGCCATTTCTTCCCATTCAAGTAAGAAATGAAAAGACTACACTACTATATACTACCTCCATCTTGGTTTATTAGTTCTCGTCGTGTTTGGGGTCAAACTTTGGCCACATATTTGACTAGCAAAATGTAAATGCATGTCACAAAAATTATAGTGTTGGATTCATATTTGAATGTAGTTTGGATTGGTATCATTTTTGTGACGTGTAACTTATAGTTTACTAATTAAATCATGGTAAAAATATGATCCAAAATTCGAGGGCGACTAGTAAACCAGTATGGAGGTAGTTTTTAAAAAAAAAAATTGGATTGCTTACTACATGTATCACATGGTCGGTACGGAGGTAGTACATACCAAATGACCGAAACAGTATGCATCCCTAAACAGACTCAGTTTAGAGCATCTCTAGCCGTTCGACCCCCCAGGGGCTTGAAATAGCGCCGCCTGGGGGCGTGCTGGCGGAAAAATCGACGTGGGGGCGGTCGGATTCCCAGTCGCCCCCCAAGGTCGCCACCAGGCGACGATTTCGGCCCACTTTCGGCGCAAATTGGCCCACTTTTCAGCCTATTTTCGGTGCAAATTGGCACATTTTCAACGTAAATTGACCAATTTCGGCCCATATTTGGCGTGCTTGGCACAAATTCAACAGAAGTAATTTTTATCACATAGTTTATCACAGAAAATCAATACAAATCAAATAGTTCAACAAAACAATATAAATTATATAGTTCAACAAATAAAAACTCATATTTCATCACACGTCGAGCTGGGTGTTGCCCTTGAGCCTCCATAGGTGCTCCACCAGATCCTGCTGCAGTTGTTGATGCAGCTGTGGGTCTCGGATCTCCTGACGCATATTGAGGAAGGCAGTCCAGGTTGCCGGTAGCTGGTGATCAACTGGGGCAAGAGGACCCTGCCTGTAGTATGGTTCAGTGTCAAACACTGGCTCTTCCTGCTCACTCTCAATGATCATGTTGTGCAAGATGACACAGCAAGTCATGACCTTCCACATTTGATCTTTCGACCAGGTCTGAGCGGGATACTGGACAACAACAAATCAAGATTGGAGTACACCAAATGCTCGCTCGACATCCTTCCTGCAAGCCTCCTGACACTTGGCAAAGTGGGAGTTCTTGCCTCCTAGCGCAGGGTTTGAGATAGTCTTCACAAATGTGGACCATCTCGGATAGATGCCATCTGATAGGTAGTGTCCCTTGTTGTAGTGTCGCTCATTGACCTCGAAGTTCACCGGAGGAGAATGACCTTCAACAAGCTTGGCAAAGACATGGGGGCACTGCAATACATTGATGTCATTGTGAGTTCCTGGCATACCAAAGAAGGAGTGCTAAATTCAGAGGTCGTGTGTGGTCACTTTCTCAAGTACCACACTGCAACCGTCTTTGGCGCCTTTGTACATCCCTTACCAAGCAAATGGACAGTTTTTTGATTTGCAATGCATGCAGTCGATGCTTCCAAACATCCCAGGAAATCCTCTTGCTGCATTCTGTGCTAGGATCCGAGTAGTGTCTTCGGCAATTGGTGAACGCAAGTATTGAGGTCCAAACACTGCCACCACTTTCCTGCAGAACTTGTACAAACACTCAATGGTCGTGGACTCGGCCATGCGAACATAGTCTTTCAGTGAATCCCCGGGAGCTCCTTATGCAAGCATCCTCATAGTTGTCGTGCACTTCTGGAGTGAGGTGAATCCAAGTGTGCCAGTGCAATCCTTCTTGCACTTGAAGTAGCTGTAGAAGTCACGGATGGAATTCACAATCCTGAGGAAGAGCTTTCGGCTCATCCGATAATGGCACCGAAATACTTTGTCATCGTGCGGTGGAGCATCAACAAAATAGTCGGAGTAGAGCAAGCAATAGCCTTCCAGTCGGCGCCTTTGCATTGCCTTCAGCCGGCCCGGCACCGAGCCACCTTGTTGCGGCTTTGCATTGCTCGTGAACAGGCCGGCCAGAGCAGCGAGGACCATGAGATGCTCTTTGTCTTGGGCGTCGGCATCGGCCTCCTCCTCCAGCAGCGCCGCGAACGCCTCCTCGTCGTCCGAGTCCATCGCCGAACAAACAAATCGCCGAACACCTGGCGAGCGTGGTAGGCGCGCAGCCACCGGTATTCCCGCCTTGCGTGGGCAGAGCACCGGAAAGCTAGCTCAGGAGCGGGGTGGAGGCTGCTGCAGCGGAACCCCTCTCTTTTTCGACGGGGGAATGGCCTATCTAGCGACAGTGGGTGGGTAGGCGGCGCCGGTATCAGCACAACGATGGAAGGGTGTGCGCGCAGGGGGGAATCTGGAAGCGCAAGATGTTTTTTCGCTT
>NC_041385.1:171323214-171353595 GCF_002162155.2 Triticum dicoccoides
CGACGGGCTAAAAAATGGGCCGAGCCGGCGGATTTTGATATTCTGGAGGCGTGACTAAGGTTTTTTCGGTGCAGGTGCAAAAAAACTCGCGCTGAGGGGCCCGTTGGGGGTGCTAGTGGAGATGCTCTTAGGCTTGCAACCCAGTGAAAAAGCGTAGCGTGATGAGTGGGCCGAACTCGAGGCCCATGATTTGAACCGGTCTTCTTCCACACCTGCCTTGCGGCTTGCGCTGCTGACACATAGATCACGCTATAATTTCTTCTAAAAAAAGATCACGCTATAACTCAACTGGTTAATCATTTGCAGGATTGTCAATGGAAGTGGTTGATCGTACGGTGTATGCATTAATGCGTTCAATTCATAGTATAGTAGTACTACGCAATTGTGTGTTGTGACTTGAGAAGTCGCGATGCATGCATCATGCAACAAGCCCAACCATATGCATGTACAAACATATATGCTTGTGTTTACTTCCTCGTACGTTCTCATGATGATGCCGGAGCTTTGTCCTTGCTGTTCTTGTCAGCTTGCTTGCGCCGCATACTGTTTTGGCGTTTCTTGCTGCGGCAGACGTACGTACGTAGTCGATCAGTTTTTACTTCACGTACATCGTACATGCATGTTTGTCTTGCTGGCTACAGCCTACACGCTACACGTACATATTTACGTGTGAGATCCTTCCTTTTCTTTTGCGCGGGAAAAGCATTTCATTTACGTCTGAGATCATTCAAAAGAAAAAAAAATTATCACACGTACTTACATAAGCAGGATCGGCCGTGTTGAACATGTATTCATAGTGTGTACGTATATAGGTCTGTGTTGTGTATTTCGCACCTGTCACGTCTCTCTGCCCTCTGTAACTTGTATGTAATTTGGGAGACAAGACATCATGTGCACCCCTTATATCTATATATATATATGCCCCGTACACGATTAATGAAATCATCGATGCATGCAATCTCATTCTTCCTAACTTACATGGTATCAGATAGCAAGTCGAGCCCCTGCCTTCCCCTGCCCTAGCCGCCGCCGACGCACCCAGTCGCCGCCCCATCCCTTGCTGCTGCACACCCCCTCCCCGCAGCTGCACCTCCCTCCCCATCCCCTCTCCCTAACCCTAACCCGAAACCGCCGCGCCACCGCCCCTTTCCTCCCTGCCGTCGCGCGCCGCCACCCCTCCCGCACCATGTCCATCCACTCGTCCATCTCCGGTGACACCAACCCCTTCGCCGGTCCGGACCCCGCCGACATAAACATCCATGAGCGTGTTTCCATGATCCTCGATACGACCGACTCCACATACTAGGCATGGAAGACCTACTTCTCGCTCCTCTTTCGCGAGAACAATCTCGTGGATCATGTCGACGGCTCCGTCGACTCACGCGCCATGGTGGATGACTTTGAGTGGACCGCGATCGACGCTACGCTCATCCAGTGGTTCTTTCTCACCATCTCGAAGGACCTGTTTCACACGGTCGTGAGCGATGGTGATGATGCACGCGCTGTGTGGGTAAAACTCAATGGCCTCTTCACCAACAACAAGCTTCAGTGTCGCGTTTTTTTGCAGCAAAATTTTTTTGGTTGTCATCAGGATGATCAATCAATTGATGATTACCGTCGCCGCCTTAAGACGCTGTCTGATGAGCTCCGCGACATCAGCGCCAAGATCGACGACGACCTCCTCCTCAGCACGCTCACGTCCGGCCTCAACGAGGACTTCGGCAACGCCGCCTCCAACCTCACCTTGATGTCGAAGCCCTCCTTTCCCAAGTTTGTCATGTACTTGCAGTTGGAGGAACGCCGAATGAAGCAGGTGAAGAAGTGGGTGCAGCACACCGCCCTCGCTGCCGGCACTTCCCGTGGTGCCCCACCGCCGACTAGACCACCGGCGTGGCGGACGCCGGCGCTTCCCCTGCCTCCAGAATTTTTTTGCCTCACTTGCCCCTACACGTCCCAACAAAATGGTTGTGCTGAGCGTATCCTATGCACTCTTAACGACTGTGTACGCACGTTGCTCTTTCACTCCAACGTGCCTCCCTGGTTTTGTCCGGACGCTCTCACCATCGCCACTCTCCTCATCAACATCCGCCCATGTCGCCCGCACTAGAAGTATGCCCCTCATCATCTTCTCTTCGGTGCGCCTCCATCTTATGATGGTCTTTGCATCTTCTGGTGTCTCTGTTATCCTAGTACTGCGTCCACCACTCCTCACAAACTCGCCCCACGGTCCGTACCTTGCATCTTCCTCGGCTACCCTCCCAACACCAAAGGTTATCAGTGCTATGATCCAGTGTCCCATCATGTGTTCACCTCGCGGCACACGTACTTTGATGAGTTGGTTTTCCCTTTTAGTACGTACCATCCTCCATCGCGCCTTCGGCGGACCCTCGCGCCGCGCCCTTGCCCTGGCATGACCCTCGGCCACGGCCCGCCCCTGCCATCACACTTGGCGGGACGTCGCTCTCGCCGAGCCCCGCCACGTCGAGCCCGGCCTCCTCTGCCTTGGTGGTCCCGTCGGACGCCTCTGGCATGGTCGGCCCTTCGGACGTGGCCCCGTCCGGCCCTGCTGCCCCGGGTGCGGCCCATGACCCGGCTGCTGCCTCGTCCGCGACCCCCTCTGGCTCGGCCGCCTCGGACGCGGTCCCCTCTGGCTCCGTCGCCCTAGATGATGATGGCGACGGCTTCGACGCTGCTCCTCGGGTGGTAGCTTTGCCCCGCTCGGGGGTTGTGACCAGGGCTCGCACCGGGACCTTCCGGCCGAGCATGCGCTACACCTCCGACGAGTATGTTTGTGTTGCATCGACCTCGACACCATCTCCCCTACCTTCCTCTGCTCGTGCGGCCCTTCGGGATCAGCACTGGCCTGTCGCGATGCATGAGGAGTTCGACACCCTCCAGTGCAACCATACGTGGCAGCTTGTTCTGTGGCCTCCTCATGCCAACGTCATCACTGACAAGTGGGTGTTCCGCCACAAGAGACGCCCCGACGGTTCTCTCGAGCGCTATAAGGCACGATGGGTGGTGCGTGGCTTTCGACAGTGCGCCGGCGTGGACTTCACCGACACCTTCGCCCCGGTTGTCAAACTGGGCACGATTTGTATCGTGCTTCAGTTGGCGGTTTCATGTGCTTGGCCTGTTCACCAGCTGGACGTGTCCAACGCCTTCCTGCATGGTCACCTTGATGAGCAGGTGTTCTGTTAGCAGCCCAATGGTTTCGTCGATGAAGCGCATCCGGACTATGTGTGCTTGCTCTCCCGTTGTCTCTATGGGTTGAAGTAGGCACCCCGGGCTTGGTACCAGTGGATTGCGGCCTTCCTTCAGCAGTTGGGGTCTCGGTCCACCCGATCTGATGCCTCCCTGTTCATTTATCATTAGGGTGCCGCCACCGCATACCTCCTCCTTTACGTCGACGCCATCATCCTAACAGCTTCATCTTTCGTGCTGCTCCAGCAGATCACTACTCGCCTCAGCGCAGAGTTTGCCCTCAAAGATTTGGGGGCTCTGCACTACTTCCTCGACATCAAGGTTGTCCGCTGTGCAACGGGTTTCTTTCTACATCAGCAGAAGTACGCCCATGCACTTCTGGAGCAGGCAGGCATGCTTAACTGTAGACCTGCTTCCACGCTTGTCGATACAAAGGCCAAGGTGTCCGCCGTTGAGGGCTCTCTGGCGTCTGACGCTGCCTTCTATCGCTCCATCGTCGGCGCTCTCCAGTATCTCACGCTCACGCGGCCGGATCTGCAGTATGCAGTGCAGCAGGTGTGCCTTCACATGCACTCCCCTCGTGATACTCATTGGGCTCTGGTGAAACGTATTCTCTGATCTATACGTGGCACCACGGCTATGGGTCTCACCTTGACGACTTCCTCCGCCACCGACCTCGTCACCTATTCCGACGCCGATTGGGCAAGTTGCCCGGACACTCGTCGCTCCACCTTTGGCTACTGTGTTTACCTTGGGCCCTCACTGATATCGTGGTCGTCTAGACGACAACCCATTGTTTCTTGCTCGAGCACTGAGGCGGAGTACCGGGTTGTGGCTAACGCCATCGTGTAGTGCTCTTGGTTACGTCAACTGCTTCGGGAGTTGTTGGTTGAGGTTCCCAAGGCCATGATTGTCTACTGTGACAACGACTCTGCGGTCTACCTCTCGGCCAACCCTGTTCATCATCGACGAACAAAGCATACTGAGCTCGACATCCACTTTGTTCGTGAGCAGGTTGCGCTTGGCCGCATTTGAGTGCTGCATGTGCCCACCGATCAGCAGTTCGCCGATGTCATGACAAAAGGACTACCTACCTCGACGTTTGAGGGTTTTCGGTCCAGTCTTTGCATCTCCGGCGACGCTTCGACTGCAGGGGGTGTTGAACATGTATTCTTTGTGTGTATGTATATAGGTCTGGGTTGTGCATTCCGCACCTGTCACGTCTCTCTCCCCTCTGTAACTTGTATGTAACTTGGGAGACAAGACATTAGGTGCACCCCTTGTCTCTATATTGTGTGCCCCGTGCACGATCAATGAAATCATCAATGCATGCAATCCTATTCTTCCTAGAGAGTGGTTTTTTTACACCCCAGCTCGGTGCATCCACGGTGCACCCACGCAAGAAAATATAGCAAAATATTTCAAAAAATTCTGAAACGCTGTGTGAATGATTATCAACAAATGTTATGGGCGCTTGTAAAGTTTGGTGGTGAAATAACATTCGAGGAGCTCTCTACAAAAAAGACAAATTAACTGAAAATTAGTCAAAATGTAAGTGCACTGTTTGAGCAGATTTTGTAATTTTTTTTTTGTAGAGAGCTCCTCAAATGTTATATGACAATCAAACTTTGCAAGCCCCAATAACATTTGTTGATAATCATTCTCACAAAATTTCAGAATTTTCTAAAATGTTTTGCTATGTTTTCTTGCATGGGTGCACCGAAGGTGGGTGCAGCCACTACTTTCTCTTCTTCCTAAATTACAGGCCGGGTACAAATTCTTTCAGCATAGATTTGCAAGATCTGTAGACGTATCTTGTGTTCTTTTGTCACTGTTCGTCCATTCACTGTACGTACGTAATGCCATGATCGTAAAGTACGTACGGCACAATCAAGCAAGAATCTTTGAGTCTCTGTCCTTTCGATCTCATACACTCACTCCCCCAACCCCAAGTCGTCGGTCCTGCCATCTACTCCCTCCGTTCCAAAATAGATGACTCAACTTTGTACTAACTTTAGTACAAAGTTGGGTCATTTATTTTGAAACGGAGGGAGTAGCTAGCTAAGTTGTCTGTCAGGCTCACACTCGATCGCAGCCTCTCTCCATTGGCACAGCGCGCGCCGGTTATTTATAGCCCACCCTCCGCAAGAGAAGAGTCACAAAAACACAGAGATCGATCGATCGATCACTCTAGCTAAGACACACACGCAGGAGATGATCATGGCTGCTCTCTTCGTGCTCGGCTGCTTCCTGCAGACCGTCCAGGCCGCACGGGCTGGCGACGACGCGCTCGCGTGGGTGCCGGCCTCCCCCTTCCGCGACGAGCTACGCGACCTCGGTGTCGCCGCGCTGATCCGCGACGACGCCGAGGCCACCGCGCTCGCGTCCACTGACTTCGGCAACGTGACGGTCGCGCTCCGCCGTGCTCTATCCGTCGTGCCCCGCAGACATCGCCGCGCTGTTGCGCGCCTCGTGCGCGCGCTCGTCCCCGTTCCCGGTGTCCGTCCGGGGACGCGTGTTAGACTATGTATAGCTTCTGTGATACACGTTCCCGTACAAAGTGATAGTCAACTTCAATGTGTTTCATTCAGGCATGAAATACTGGATTTGCAGAAAGGTATGTAGCACCGATGTTATCACACCAAAGAATAGGAGGCTGTGGTTGAGACAAACCCAACTCCTGAAGCAAAGACTGCACCCAAATAATCTCTGCAGTAGCATTAGCCACAGCCTTGTACTCAGCTTCAGTACTGCTATGTGACACAGTAGCCTGTTTCCGAGCACTCCAGGCGATCAAATTAGAGCCAAAGAATACTGCATAACCCCCCGTGGATCGCCTGTCATCTGGGCTACCAGCCCAATCTGCATCAGAGAAGGCCGAAAGGACCCGAGAGGAAGTCGGCCAAATATGCATACCAAATGTCAGGGTGAACTGAACATAACGAAGAATGCGTTTAACAGCAGCCCAATGAGTATCTCTGGGAGCCTGAAGATACTGACAAACCCTGTTAACAGCATAAGAGATATCTGGTCTCGTGATCGTCAAGTACTGAAGTCCACCAACAATGCTCCTGTACTCTGTGGCATCCGCAGGAGACAAAAGCTCACCATCAACAGCTGTTATCTTGTCGATAGACAACATGGGTCTGGTGGTCGGTTTGCACTTCAGCATGCCAGCTCTTTGTAACAACGCCAAGGAGTACTTCTTCTGCGTAAGGACAAGACCAGTAGCACGAGAAGTGACCTCAACTCCAAGAAAGTAGTGAAGCTTCCCAAGATCTTTGACCGCAAAATCAGCACCAAGAGAGCAGACAAGAGCATCAGCAGCATACTGAGAAGAGCTGACAAGGATAATATCATCGACATATACCAAAAGATACATAGTGACTTCTGGCTTCTGTAGAAGAAATAATGAAGTGTCAGCAGTAGACGGCACAAAACCATGAGCACGAAGGGCAGAGGCAAGGCGGGCATGCCAGGCACGAGGAGCTTGCTTCAAACCATATAGTGCTTTGGAAAGACGACAGATATAGTCAGGACAATCAGGATCAGAGAAACCAGGCGGCTGTTTCATATAAACCTCTTCCTCCAAAAATCCATGTAGAAAAGCATTCTGCACATCAAGTTGACGAAGTGACCAACCACGAGAAACAGCAATGGAGAGAAGAAGCCGAATAGTGGTAGGCTTGACGACAGGACTGAAGGTGTCCTCATAGTCAAGACCATGACGCTGCCGAAAACCGCGAGCAACAAGTCGCGCTTTGTAACGCTCAATAGATCCATCCGAATGCTTCTTCACTTTGAATACCCATTTTGAGTCAATAACATTTACCCGTGGTGGTGGAGGAACGAGAGTCCATGTCTTGTTACGAAGAAGAGCATGAAACTCCTGCTCCATAGCCTCTCGCCAATGTGGAATGCGCAGGGCAGCCTGATATGAGCGAGGCTCAGAAGATGGATCCGCAACAGCAGCAGCCAAACAAGCAGCCAACCAAGCAACCGTACCATCCTTACGTTCCTTAGGTTTGAAAATGCCACTGCGACTGCGTGTATGTGGTCGGGACACAGGAACCACCGAGGTCGACGGAGCAGCCTGCAACGGGCTGGAGGACGGCGACGTTGACGAGTCAGCCGGTGACGAGGAGCCAGTCACGGTAGCCTCGGACTCGGTTGGCGAAGAAGGCCGACCCACCGGCGAAACCGGCAGAGCCGACGAAGCAGCTGGCGACTCCGGCATCACAGACCGGGCCGATGGCGAGCTCGGCATAGTGGGCCGTGGTGCGGCCGGTGTCGCGGGCCGATCCGCTGATGAAGGCGACGTGAGGACCCAAGCCGCGGGCGAAGACGGCGTGACGGGCCGAGCCGCAGGCGAAGACGGCGTGACGGGCCGAGCCGCGGGCGACTCGGCGGCCACTGGCGAAACGGACCGAGCAGTGGAGATGCTCGGCGCGACGGGCTCGTCGGGTGACCATGCATGGGCACGCGAATCGATGCCATGCAACATAGGGCGATCGACGTGCCCACCAGAAGACGACGATGATGATGGTGAATCCTCCAACAGCTCCAAACGAGCTCCACGTCCGGTTCCTGCACCATGGTTAGGTAACAGCAAAGGAGAGTATGCAACATCATCAAATTGGTCAGAAGCAACAGAGGATGAATGCAGGGATGGTGGTTCGACAGTGGACACAGGAAGGTTGGCAAAGGGAAAAACATGCTCATCAAACACGACGTCCCGAGATATATAGACACGATTAGTGGGAACATGAAGACATTTGTAACCTTTATGAAGAGAGCTATAGCCAAGAAAAACACACTTCTTAGAACGAAACTCAAGCTTGCGCTTGTTATATGGACGAAGATGCGGCCAGCAAGCACACCCAAATACCTTGAGAAAGGTATAATCAGGTTGTTCATTAAGTAGAACTTCAATGGGAGTCTTCATGTTTAAAACACGAGTAGGAGTACGGTTGATGAGAAAGCATGCAGTGGTGAAAGCATCACCCCAAAACCGAAACGGAACAGATGCATGGGCCAAAAGAGTAAGACCAGCTTCAACAATATGACGATGCTTACGTTCGACTGAACCATTCTGCTGATGTGTATGTGGACATGCTAAACGATGAGCTATCCCAAGCGACTGAAAGAAAGAGTTGAGGTTGCGATACTCGCCCCCCCCCCCAGTCTGACTGGACATGAACAATTTTGTGCTTGAGAAGACGTTCAACATGTTTTTGAAGCTGAACAAAAATATCAAACACATCAGATTTGCGTTTAATAAGGTAAAGCCAGGTAAAGCGACTATAAGCATCAACGAAACTGATATAGTAATTATGACCACTGACAGAAGTCTGAGCAGGACCCCATACATCTGAAAACACAAGTTCTAAAGGATGTTTCACCTCACGACTGGACTCCGAAAAAGGAAGTTGATGACTCTTCCCCTGCTGACAAGCATCACACACTGCTACATCTTTATTACTAGACAAACTAGGAAGCTCATGACGACGCAAAATATGACGGTCAATAGGTGTGGCCGGGTGACCAAGACGAGCATGCGACTGTGACGGAGAGACCCGAACTCCACTGAAAACACGAGCGACACCAGGATGCTCCAGACGGTAGAGGCCCTGGCACAACCGCCCACTAAGAAGAATGTCCCTCGTGCCCGATCCTTAATAAAAAGATCAAAAGGGTGAAATTCACAAAGCACATTATTATCACGTGTGAGTTTAGAACTGAAAGAAGATTACGGGTCACATATGGAACTCGAAGAACATTGCGAAGCTGAAGACTCCTATTGGCATGTCTAGTGAGAAGAGATGCTTGACCAATATGAGAGATGTGCATACCTGCTCCATTGGCGGTGTGGATCTTGTCGGAGCCATGATAGGGTTCACAAGTGTGAAGCTTCCCCATCTCGCTGGTTAGATGCTCTGTCGCCCCAGAGTCCATGTACCAGTGTGGATCGATGGAGTAGGACTGAGTGTGTCCCTGTTGCTTCTGCGGCGCGGGACGATCAGCCATGGCGACCTGACGGGCATTGTTGCGTGTATCTTTGCCGTCATTGCCAAGACCAAGGAAGCTTCGCTGGAAGCGCTTATGACACTTGGAGGCCCAGTGCCCATCGCGGCCACAAAGCTGACACACACGTGGACCGCCAGCCCCCGGTAAGGTCGCAGTAGGTGGGGGGGCCGAGGCGGGCGACGGTGGCAGCCCCAAGGGAGACCGGGGTGATGAAGAAGAGCGGCCACCCTTGGTGGCGGCGTTGGCCGAGAGGGAGCCAGTGCCCCTGGTGCGGCGAGTCTCAACCCGTTGCTCAGTGAGAAGGAGCCGAGAGAAAACCTCGTGTGCCAGCATGGGTGTCGAGTTGCCCCGCTAGTTGATGATCTCGACTAAGGCATCATACTCCTCATCAAGACCATTGACAATAAACGAGTTGAACTCGGAGTCGGTGAGGGGCTGTCCAATGGAGGCCAATGTGTCGGCGAGGCCCTTGACCTTGTTGTAGAACTCAGTGGCAGTGGAGTCAAGCTTCTGACACTCTCCAAGCTGATGACGGAGTGCAGAGACACGAGCCTGGGACTGCGCTGCAAAGGTGCGCTCAAGGATGGTCCAGGCCTCATGAGACGTCTTCGCGAAGACAACAAGGCCGGCAACTGCCGGCGAGAGCGACCCCTGGATGGAGGAGAGGTTCGCCTGGTCCTGCCCCGTCCAGACGCGATGGGCCGGATTGTAGACCGGACCGTGCACGCTGTCTACCAGCGCGGGTGGGCAGGGAAGCGATCCGTCGACGTAGCCTAGCAGGTAGTGACTCCCCAAGAGCGGGAGAACCTGCGCACGCCAGAAGATGTAGTTGTCGGCGGAGAGCTTGATGGTGATGAGATGACCGAAGTGAAACGGCGGCGGCGAAGACGATCCCATCGAGGAGGCTGCCTGGGGTGCAAACACCATGGAGGCAGCCGGAGGCACCGAAGCCGATGCGGGAGAAGGCGGGACCGCAGCCAGGGCGGGCGCCGCAAAGCTCGCGGCCGGTGCGGACGCCGCAAGGCCCGCGGCCGGGGCGGACGCCGCCAACCCCGCCAGCGGGGCAGTGTGATCCGCTTGCGGCAGGAGCGGCGGGACGACGCTTGCGGAGTCCGCAGCGGACGGCGGCGCCGCGGTGTGGACCACGAGGTCACGCCCAAGCGAGGGCGCCGGCGGCGTGGAGAAGACGGAGCCGATGCTCCTTGTCCCGATCGGAGCCGGAACAGAGACGGCATCGAGCGGGAGGTTGAGCAGAGCCGCAAGAGAGGCCGGGAGGAAGCCCGCAGCAGTGGAATCGGTGATGGCGGCGCTCGACATGGCGGCGGCGCGATCGGTGGCGCGGCGGCGGCGGTGAAGGCGGCGGCGGCTGCGGCGGCGGTGCCGGTATTAGGGTTTAAAAGCGGAAGCGATCGTAACCTAGCGTGATACCATGTAAGACAATAAGTTTTGGGGAACCAGCACAACCCTCTAGGGATGGCTTATCTCATTATATATAATGGTTGTGTTAAAATATATACCATATACGTACATAGGTATAGAAGTTATACATAGTCTAACAACGCGGCCACTCCGTACGTGGGCAGGCGACCGCGCCCGACGGCGTCGTCGTCGACATGCCGTCGCTCGGACGCCTCGGCGGAGGCTCCACTGCGTCCCGCCTCTCCGTGTCGGTTGAAGGCCAGTACATAGACGCCGGCGGCGAACAGCTCTGGGTGGACGTGCTGCACGCCGCCCTCGCGCATGGCCTGACCCCGCGTTCGTGGACCGACTACCTTCACCTCACCGTCGGCGGCACGCTCTCCAACGCCGGCATCAGCGGCCAGGCCTTCCGCTACGGCCCCCAGATTTCCAACGTCCAAGAACTGGACGTCATCACCGGTGAGTACGCCGCGTACATGCACGCTTCATACTACTTCATTGATTACAGCACGTTCACTTACGTTCTTGACTACTTGTAAATAAGTAGGGCTCGGAGAGATGGTGACGTGTTCGAAGGAGAAGAACTCTGACCTGTTCGACGCTGTGCTGGGCGGACTGGGGCAGTTCGGCGTCATAACGCGGGCGCGCATACCGCTCGTGCCAGCGCCGACGAGGGCGCGCCGGGTGCGGCTCCTGTACACGGGCGCCGCCGCACTGACGGGCGACCAGGAGCGGCTCATAGACGTCGAGCGTGGCGACGCTCTGTCCGGGCTCATGGACTACGTCGAGGGCACGGTCCTGGCGGACAAGGGCCTGATCGGGGGCTGGCGCTCGCCGTCGCCGTCGTCATTGTCCTTCTGCTCGGAGCCCGACGCCGCAGCGCGCGTCGCCAAGCTCACCGAGGAGGCAGGCGGCGTCCTCTACTGCCTTGAGGGAGCGCCGTACTACGGCGGCGCGGCCGGCGGCGAGCCCGACGTCGAAAAGGTAATAAACGACCACAATAATACTAAACGACCACCTTTGTCGGTGCGGGTGCCCGTCGTGTAGCGCTGGTACATGGGACCCATCGTGTCATGGGATCGTGACTTTTGACCACCTATGACGTGGATGCATGCGTGCATGGCTCAAGCTTGCATGGAGTACTTGGCCTAGCCTCTGCCTGCCCTTGGAATGCACATCCCACATCATCGAGACTACTAAGGTGGTACAAATCATATGTGCAGAAACATTTCTTTTAGCCAAAAACAGTAAAGTAGTCTGCACACAATTTCTCATTCTAAATCTATAATTGCACAGTGGTAAATGCATACTCTTTTTGGCTTTAAGTTGATCCAAAGGCTCACTACGATGACCAGTGTGAGTTGTGAGTTTATATTATGTGATCCATAAGCCTCTCACAATAGTAGAAAGTATACCTTTGCCAGAATTATATAAGTGCATCCATGTCGACATATAAGCTTTTGAGCTTCGATCAACAGTATTTCCATGGAGTGTCATATCTGTTAGCCAATACACCTAGTAGGCTAGCGCACGAACAAGCTAGATCCGGTGCATGGGATGGGACAGCGACCTTACATGCAGATGCCTGGCCTACATGCTCTACCACTTCCATGCATATACACGTCACACTGTGCCCGCCACCACTTGTTCAAAAAGTAAAACTCGCTTCTTCACCTTTTAATAATTTGTACGGTATTTGTCCTGGTCTCTTGCGGAGTCGATGGCTGGAAAAGTCAGCATAATGGTGGCACGTCCATATTTTTTCATAAGAGTCAATTACATCACTACTGCTAGAACTTGACATAAATGGTCAGTTTAGTGCTACATGTTGTGGTATACATTAAAATGATGCAAACACTTGGGTTTGCGGTGTAAAACTCGTTTGTATACATCCATGACGTTGACGAGACGTCCCAGCGTGGCATGAGGCCCGTTGTTATTGACCAGACGATGGGGACGTGGCGTGTGGCCTGCTCTTTTTACAAACAAATCTTCAGTTTTTATTTTTTTCGCACAAAAATAACACTGGGTGGCCCACCTGTCAGAAATAGCACTGATGGGAAAATTGTACCCACTAAGTTTCGAACCTCAAACCCGCAGGTATATCCGCGAGCCTTACCAAATCAACCGATCACGTTTCCTATTCATTTGTGACCAGTACTAACAGTGTAAATTAAAATTATTTGAACAAAAGTGGAAAAGGTGCACCTTAGGGGTTCGAACCAAGGACCTACATATTTTACAAAATTGGCGATTATCCACCAGGCCTAATGATTTACTCCCTCCGTTCCTAAATGTAAGTTTTTTTTAGAGATTTCAAACGGACTACCACATACGGATGTATATAGACATATTTTAGAGTGTAGATTCACTTATTTTACTCCGTATGTGGTCACTAGTTGAAATCTCTAAAAAGACTTATATTTAGGAACGGAGGGAGTAGTTCTCTGTGATAATAAATAATTTTTATACCAGTTTGGCCTAACAACATAAATTAAAACTCTAAACTCTAAACTACAAACATTACTGTTTTTAAATTATATAAACATTTATTAAAATAAATTTAAATAAAATTCGTATAATTTTATATATTCAGTTTTTAATAAAATACGCATGCAGTATATAAATGTTTTCATGCTTTCAAAAATGTTTATGAACTTTTAGGAAACAAAATACTTATGATTTACCAAAAATCATGTGCAATACCTATAAGTAAAAAATTATATTGTCTAAAGAATATATTATGGATGGTTACTTTAGTACCTGCTGTTTTTTTTTTGAGGTGTTGTTACCTGCTGGTTATAGGTTCGAAAACCTGTCTGTGCTATTTTTTCTCAATGCGTTTTGTAGAGGTGGGCTTCCGAGCATAATTTTTATGCAAAAAAATATAAACACTGAAGGTTTTTATTTTCTCTTTTGGCAAAAAGAGCAGGCCGCACAGCCTGTCCTCATCACCCAGTCATTATTGCGCGCCTCATGCCTTGTTAGCATACCTCATCAGCGTCGTAGACGTATACAAACGAGTTTTGCACCGTATTTGCACCACAAAATAAAGTTTTTGCACTAGTTCAATGTACTCGTGAAAAGTTATTGACTGGTGCATGCATATACATGCAGAGGCTGGAGACGCTACTGCGTGAGCTGCGGTACGAGCGGGGTTTCGCGTCCGTGCATGACGTGTCGTACGTGGAGTTCCTGGACCGCGTGCGCGACGGCGAGCTCAAGCTCCGCGCCGCCGGTCAATGGAACGTGCCGCATCCCTGGCTCAACCTGTTCCTCCCGCGCTCCCGCGTCCTCGATTTCGCCGCCGGCGTCTTCCATGGCATCGTCCGCCGCGGCGTCACCGGCGCCATGGGACCCGTCCTCGTCTACCCCATGAACCGGAACAGGTGGGACAGCGACACGTCGGCGGTGTTCCCGGAGGAGGAAGAGGTGTTCTACACGGTGGGAATCCTCCGGTCGGCCGTGTCCGACGGCGACCTTGGGCGCCTGGAGGAGCAGAACGACGAGATCTTACGGTTCTGCGAGGAGGCCGGGATACGGTGCGTGCAGTACCTGTCGTACTATGCCGACCAAGCCGGATGGGAGAAGAAGCACTTTGGTCCGGCCAAGTGGACCAGGTTCGTGGATCGGAAGAGGAAGTATGATCCCAAGGCGATCCTGTCCCGTGGCCAGAGAATTTTCACCTCCCCGCTGGCTTGATCGCGGAGCTAATCCATCGGTCCTGACTCCCGATCGACCTAGCTAGAGCCTGTTGTTATCATGATGAAATGTCTAGCTTGCGTGCATGCATGGGCCCGTCAGAAGGACCGGTAGATACATATCGATCGATCATCTTAGCTGCTTATTGCATGTTATGTCGAAGTTAATTAGTATGTCATGCAATCATGGCATGGATGGCGTATGTGATAGAACATTGTCTCGGTATGGATTTGGTTTCCATTCAAGTTAATCAAGACGCTGGATCAGATGTATCGGTTCCTTCCTTGGAATAGTATGGTACCGATTCTCCCGAAGGAAGGAAACCAAGCATCTCATCTGAACAATTTATTCCAGAAAAACGTACGCATGCATCGAACTGTTTAAGACAAATCTGCGTCGATCGAAACTTATCATGCGACACCCACAGTGATACGGGCTGTACTATCATCATCGCCGATCAGTTCCTTGACGGATATAGCCGGATCCAAGCAAGATCTCGGGAGTGGGTGTGCTGCCTGCCTCTGAAAGCAACGGGACAGCAACCAGTCAAAGTCCATGGTCGCGTTCAGACCGTAGCCGGCCAGCTATAGCGCTGAGGCATGCAGATGCAAACAGGCAGCTAGCTGTCTCCGCCCGCCTGCATTAACACTGGCCAGCTACAGCCTACAGAGGTCTACTTTTTCTAATCAGTTATGATCACTGTTCGGTCATAAACTAACGTTCTTTAGGGCATCTCCCACTGGACCCGTAAATTCCCTCTCGCACATTCGTCGACGGACGGAGTGTCAGCAGCCCTGTCATGACGGGCCCGCAGGTCAGCAAGAACCAACGCGTCACCACGGCTGCGCGCACGAACCGGGCCAGGCAGCCCAACCCAAGAGTAGTTGGGCCGACCTGGGTAAACTGAAGCCCAGGCACACAACTACTTATGGAGCGACCAGGATCGAGCGAGGGCATCTAGTGGATCACAACGGCGGCGGCTCGGCTATTATCCCCTTCCTCCTCCTCTCTGGCCACGAACCCTAGAAATCAATTCTTGTAATCTTTCCCTGTATTCGCTACCAAATCGAACCCTGTGAGTGAAACGTTGCCAAGTAATCGAGAGATCCACCTCCACCCTCACATCTGGTATCAGAGACCAGCCCCTTTTCCCCACGTCGCTCCATTCTGGCGCAGCTAATCGAGACCAGAGGGTTGCGGCAAGCTCGAACTCACTTGCTCGCCATGGATCCGGCGATCGAAGCCTTCCTCGACCGGCTTGACAACACTCTCAAGGCCCAGAACAAAGCAATAGCAGAGATCCAGGCATCCACGGCTAAGATCGACGATCTGGTCAACTGGCGCCCCGATCTGGAGAAGCGCGTCTCAGATCTGGGGGACGCGATGGCGGCGCTCCAGATGGCACAGTCGCCGTGCAGCAAGCCGAGCGACGAGCCTCCAGTGGAGATCCCGAAGCAAAGCCCTTCTGCGACGACCGGAGTCCTCACAGGGCCCGGTGGCGGCGCGGGCATCGATTTGCAAGGGCCCATCGGCCACAATGTCTTCAATCTTCCACGGGGGAACGTGGCAGCGTCCTTCCTGACGCCGCCGCCACCCTCGGCATCAGGTCCGTCCTCCTCTGTGACAACATCACTAGCATCCTTATCGCCGTTTGCACACGCTAGTCAGCTATTGTCAGGGCTGGGGCAGTCCCATCCATCCATCGCGTTTCCACAATTCACAGGGGACAAGCCGAACCTGTGGAAAACGATGTGCGAGCAGTACTTCAACATGTTTGGCATCTTACCATCTTTTTGGGTACCCATGGCGGCTCTGAATTTCTCAGGGTCAGCCGCTGTTTGGCTGCAGTCCATACAGAAGAGGCTAGCAGAGTTCGACTGGGAAGCATTTACATCTTTGCTTTGCACTCGTTTCGGGCGTGATCGGCATCAGACGTTGATCAGGCAGTTTTATACTATTCGCCAAACTTCTTCAGTAGCGCATTACATCGAGCAGTTTGAATTAATCATTAATCACTTGGCATCCTATTCTGACACGATCCATCCTTTCTATTTCTTAACGCGATTTGTCGAGGGATTGAGGAAGGATATCCGGGCGGTGGTGCTCGTGCAACGCCCACCGGACCTGGATACGGCGTGTGCACTCGCTCTGCTTCAGGAAGAGGTGGCTGAGGGCGTGTTTGGCAGTCTTCCACGCCCACCAGAGACGACCCAGCGGGGCGGTTCGCCACTGCCGCTGCCTCCTCCACCGGCGCGCACCGTGCCTCCAGCGCCAGCGGTCGATCGCCGCGGCACAGACGTAGCCCGCGCGGACACCTCCAAGCTCAAGTCACTCCGAGACTACCGACACGCCCGGGGGCTGTGTTTCAAGTGCGACGAGAGGTGGGGGCACGACCATGTGTGCCCACTACTGTCCAGCTACACGTCGTCGAAGAGTTACTGGACATCTTCGGCCTCGACAGTGTCATGGACACACAACTGGGTCCTGATGAAACAACGCAGGACACAACCATGGCAATCTCAGTTTCGGCTGATACAGGAGGGGTTTCTGCTAAAGCCTTTCAGCTTAGAGTGTGGCTGCAGGGGCACGAGGTCCTCATGCTGGTCGATTCCGGCAGTTCTAATTCTTTTGTCAACGAGCATCTCGAAAGGCAGCTCTCAGGGATTCAACCTCTCTCCAAACCCAGTCGCGTCAGAGTTGCGGATGGGGGTGAATTGTTCTTCAAGGAGGTTGCCACACAATGCGCGTGGTATGCACAGGGACATGAGTTCTATACGGATTTGAAGGTGTTGGCCCTGGGCACATACGATGTCATTCTGGGCATGGACTGTGAAAGAACATGCGGTGCCCCCATGTTTGGTTTTGGTAATTGATGACAATCTCTATGGACTAATGGTTGTCTTGAGTTATATTTGAAGGATCTGTCCATAGGCTTTTCTTGAATTCCATGTGTTGGTTTCAAGGAGTTTATGAGTTGACCAAGGTGCTATTAAGGAATTATCCAAAGATTGGTCATGTGAGTGTTGAGCTTATTGCAAGCATGTCTTGAAGAAGAAGATTGTGTGATCATTCATGTTTACCTTCAAGACATCATCCAAATGAAGAGAGTTGGTAAGATTCAAGGTTGATCAAGACTAAGTCAAAGAATGAATCAAGTTGATCAACACACAAAGCATAGAAGATGTACCGAGAGGGATCAAGCGATCCCATGGTATGGTAAGCATGGTCAATTACGCTTTGTGTACTAACCCATGGTCTTCGTGAGAGTTCTTTGTGGGGTTAGGTTGCGGTGTGCAAGTTCAAGTAGGATCATCACGAAGAGATCATATGCTTGAAGCTTGCCGTCCATTGTGGCGACAATGGACTTGTGAAGATGTGCAGAAGAGTGGCTCACCCATAGTGGAGTATGGGGGAGCAATCTCTAGTCTTCATTGAGCCAAAGCAATCAAGAAAGGTGGTCCATCTTGAGGAGGAGAAGATCATCATCATCTAGCTCAAGTGGATCATGTGCAAGGCAAAGGTTTGCCCTTGATAGGTTTTCTATTTTACCGGTCTCACGGTAGTTGTGGGAGACCGGGTTATAGGATTGATTGCCGTACTATCAAGGGGGGCTCTCGATGAGTTGCTTGATCATATCGTTCATAGAGAGCTCAAACCATTGCATCCTTGCATCATCTTTTTGGTTCTTGTTTGGTTCTTCTCCTTGTGAGATTTGGAGCTTATGGTCATTTTTATGACAAGCTCGAGTTCATCGAAAACGGAGTTCTCGTGCATCTTTTATGTTGTTTTCGATGTTGGAGGGTATGCCGGTTCTTCTCGGTCGCTGTTTTGATGCTACTCGTCTTGCTCTATCCAACAAGCTTGAGTTTGCTCAATTCGGAGCTCATATGAAGAAGTTATGGCAGTTCTGGTTTTCCTTGGAGTATTCTTTGTTTTCGTGGTTGAGGCATAAGGTTGGCCCCAGCGGTAGTACCGCGACCACAGCGGTAGTACCGCCAAAGCTCCCCAGCGGTAGTACCGCTCTCAGAGCGGTAGTACCGCTCCAAGCGGTAGTACCGCTCTCCGAATGGTAGTACCGCTTGGGATTTTCGGCCGTAGTACCGCTGTGTGTCTGGGATACTTCCGCCTCGATTCTCGAACGAAGTTTTTCGTGTCGGGTTTTGCGGCACTAAGGGAGGTAGTAGGAGCGGTAGTACCGCCCTAAGCGGTAGTACCGCTCTTCCCTAGCGGTAGTACCGCCCTGGGGTCAGGGCCCTGGCAGCGCGGCAGTACCGCTGGGTTGAGCGGTAGTACCACCCGGAGCGGTAGTACCGCCCTTCCCTAGCGGTAGTACCGCTCTGTGCGGGGATGTTTAGTGGGGTAACGGTTGGATTTCCCCCTCCTATAAAAGGGGGTCTTCTTCCCCATTGAACCTGATCCTTTGAGCTCGTGTTCTTCCCCCATTGTTGACCTTCTCTGAGCTTGCTAACTCTCAATCCCTCCATTGGTTCTTGCTAGTTTTTGAGGGAAAAGAGAGAGGAGATCTAGATCCACATTTCCACCAATCACTTTCTCCTCTATATGAGGGGAACCCCTTGGATCTAGATCTTGGAGTTCTTGGTGTTCTCCTTCTTGTTCTTCCTCTCATTTTCCTCCCTAGCATTAGTTGCTTTGGTGGGATTTGGGAGAGAAGGACTTGGGCACTCCGTGTGCCCTTGCCATTGCATTTGGTGCATCGGTTTGAGTTCTCCACGTGATACGTGGAAGTTACAAGTTGAGAAGCTTATTACTCTTGGGTTCTTGGTGCCCTTGAGCTTGTTCCTCTTGGGTGCTTGGGTGCCCTAGACGGTTGGTGGTGTTCGGAGCTCAATCATTATGGTGTAAAGCTCTGGGCAAGCGTCGGGGTCTCCAATTAGGTTGTGGAGATCGCCCCGAGCAATTTGTCGGGTACCGGTGACCGCCCCCAAGGGTTGCCAAAGTGTGCGGGTCCGGTGACCGCCCCCAAGGGTCGCCATTTGTACGGGTTCGGTGACCGCCCTCAAGGGTCCGTTAGTGGAATCACGGCATCTTGCATTATGCGGGGGCGTGAGGAGATTACGGTGGCCCTAGTGGCTTCTTGGGGAGCATTGTGCCTCCACACCGCTCCAAACGGAGATTAGCATCCGCAAGGGTGTGAACTTCGGGATACATCATCGTCTCCGCGTGCCTCGGTTATCTCTTACCCGAGCCCCTTTACTTATGCACTTTACTTTGTGATAGCCATATTGTTCTTTGTCATATATCTTGCTATCACATAGTTGCTTATCTTGCTTAACATAAGTTGTTGGTGCACATAGGTGAGCCTAGTTGTTGTAGGTTTTGTGCTTGATAAATTAACCGTTAGGTTTATTCCGCATTTGTTCAAGCCTAAACCGTAATTATTTTAAAGCGCCTATTCACCCCCCCCTCTAGGCGACATCCTCGATCTTTCAGACTGGCTGGAAGAGCACAACCCAATGCAAGTTGACTGGCGCGCTCGTTTCATTGAAATACCAACACCAGCAGGTCCGTTGCGTCTCGTGGGGCACGACGCAGCGTCGACCAGTTGCCAGTCCATCAATAGCTTGCAGCTGCAAAACCTGTGCAGCAAGGGATCTGTCTCACATATCGTACATCTTTATGTGGTAGCACCTCAGCCTGAGATCTTGGAACAGGCACCCGATTGCATTCAGGAAATATTGGATCAATTTCCGGACGTATTTGAAGAACCAAAGGGGCTCCCACCAAGGAGGGCGTGTGACCATCATATTCCGCTCATTCCAGGAGCGCGGCCAGTTAATGTCAGGCAGTATCGATACAAACCTGAGCAGAAAACCAAGATTGAAGCTCAAGTCGAAGCATTGTTGAAATCAGGAGTGATTCAACATAGTAACATCCCCTTTTCATCTCCGGTTATCCTGGTAAAGAAGAAGGATGGCACCTGGCGTCTCTGCATTGATTACAGGCAGTTGAATGCGATCACAGTGGTCGGTAAGTTTCCAGTGCCAGTAATTGAAGAACTCCTCGATGAGCTTCATGGAGCAGCATGGTTCTCCAAGCTAGATTTGCGTGCGGGGTATCACCAGATCAGACTAGCCCCAGGTGAAGAGCACAAAACGGCTTTCTCGACACACCAGGGCCGTTTTGAGTTCAAGGTTTTGTCCGTTGGGCTCACAGGAGCTCCCCCCACGTTCATTGAAGGGCTAACCACGACTCTCAAGCCGGTGATGCGCGTCTGTGTACTCTGCTTCTTCGATGACATCTTGATCTTTAGCGCCACTTTGGAGGAACACAAGTGTCACGTGCGACAAGTGTTGGAGCTTTTGCGCAAAGATCACTGGAAAGTTAAGCTCAGCAAGTGTGCTTTCGGTTAGAGCAAAATTGCATACCTGGGCCATGTCATCAGCGCGCAAGGTGTGTCAACAGATCCCACCAACATAGCTGCAGTAGCAAATTGGACCTCCCCTCAGAATGTCAAGGAAGTCAGGAGCTTCTTGGGACTTGCGGGCTACTACCGTCGTTTCGTGCGCAATTTTGGAGTGATTGCGCGGCCACTGTTTAACTTGTTGAAGAAGAGCGTCCCCTTCCTTTGGACATCAATCACAGAAACTGCTTTTCAAGTTCTCAAGCAACAACTTATCACAGCTCCGGTTCTGGCCCTGCCAAACTTTGATCACCCATTCACAGTTGAGACAGATGCATGCGACCGTGACATAGGCGCAATTCTGCAGCAACAGGGGCATCCCATAGCCTTCATGAGCAAGGCTCTAAGCCCATGCTATCAGGGATTGTCGACATACGAGAAGGAATACCTGGCAATTATAGTTGCCGTGGAACAATGGCGTCCATATCTGCAACACTCAGAGTTTGTCATCTTCAGAGACCAAAAGAGCCTCACGCATCTAGAAGAACAACGTCTCAACACACCGTGGCAGCACAAGGCTTTCACCAAACTGCTGGGACTCAGGTATTGTATTAAGTACAAGAAGGGTACAGAGAACAACGGCGCCGATGCCCTCTCACGTGCAAACCTAGCAGAAACTCTGCTCATGGTCACATCGTGCCAACCCGGTTGGCTGGAGGATGTCGTCAACAGTTACAACAACAACCCGCATGCGCTGAAACTACTAGAACAACTAGCAATCCGTGAAGATGCCAAAGGACGATTCTCCCTTCAGCAAGGCATCATCAGATTTCGAGGAGGAATTTGGCTTGGAGGGGGCACACAAATATAGCAACGGATCATCCAAGCGTTCCATGACAGCCCACTAGGTGGCCACTCAGGGTTTCCAGTAACATACAGGCGCATTCGCCGCCTTTTCGCTTGGCCTAAGATGAAGATTCAGATCAAACATTACGTGCAGTGTTGTTCGGTGTGTCAGCAAGCCAAACCGGACAGAGCGGTGTCACCTGGTCTCCTGTTGCCTCTGCCAATACCTTCCAAACCATGGGACATAATTACCATGGATTTCGTGGACGACCTTCCTCAATCGAGCCGGTTCAACTGCTTGCTGGTGATTGTCGACAAGAGGACCAAGTTTAGCTAATTCTTGCCGTTGGCGCACCCTTACACTGCAGCATCAGTCGCCCAACTCTTCATTCAGCAAGTTTATCGGGTGCATGGCCTACCGGGAGCAATCGTATTGGATCGAGATCCTGTGTTCACAAGTCACTTCTAGCAGGAATTGTTGAAGGTAGCGGGCACCCAACTCAGACTAAGCACAACCAATCACCCTCAAACTGACGGTCAGACGGAGCGTGTCAACCAATGCGTCGAAACTTTTCTGCGCTGTTTCACTCAAGCATGCCTGAGAAGGTGGAGTTTCTGGATCCCGTTAGCTTAGTTCTGGTACAACAACTCTCACCACTCAGCTATAGGTATGACACCTTTCAAGGTAATGTTCGGGTACGAACCAAGACATTGGGGGATCACAGCAGACAATACATGCTCGGTGCCAGCCCTCGAAGCTTGGATAGAGGAACGAGACACAGTCCAGGAATTGCTACAGCAACATCTGAACAGGGCGAGGCAACTGATGAAGAATCAAGCAGATAAGAAAAGATCATTCCGGATGTTTGACGTGGGTGATGAAGTGTACCTGAAGCTACAACCATACATCCAAACTTCTGTCGCGCCAAGAGCCAACCACAAGTTGGCATACAAATATTACGGCCCCTTCCCGATCATTGCCAAGATCAACGATGTCGCGTACAAGCTCCAACTGCCTCCGCAAGCTACAATTCACCTAGTCTTCCATGTCTCGTTGCTGCGGCGCGTGCTAAACTCGGGTATGCCTGTCGAAACTCACCTTCCTCATTGCACTGACGAGCTAGCAGTTCCTGTGGCAGTCCTCCAGACGCGTTGGAAACAGGAGATGGGCAAGATGCGAGAGCAAGTTCTCATAAGCTGGTCCAATTCCAATGTCCTGGGTGACACTTGGGAAGACAAGGCGAGCCTCAAGGAGCGTTTTCCGCTGGCTGAGGCTTGGGGGCAAGCTCGACTCAAGAAGAGGAGGATGTCAGCAGCCCTGTTATGACGGGCCCGCAGGTCAGCAAGAACCAACGCGTCGCCACGGCTCCGTGCATGAACCGGGCCAGGCAACCCAACCCAAGAGTAGTTGGGCTGACCTGGGTAAACTGAAGCCCAGGCACGCAACTACTTATGGAGCGATCATGATCGAGCGAGGGCATCCAGTGGATCACAACAGCGGCGGCTCGGCTATTATCCCCTTCCTCCTCCTCTCTAGCCATGAACCCTAGAAATCCATTCTTGTAATCTTTACTGTATTCGCTACCAAATTCAACCCTGTGAGTGAAACGTTGCTAAGTAATCGAGAGATCCACCTCCACCCTCACACGGAGAATGCATCATCCAACCGGTAGGCGCATACTCCCTCCTTTCCTTTTTTTATCTGCATATAACTTATGTCCAAAGTGAAAGTATTCTTATTTTAACCAAACTTATAAAAAGAATATAAACATTTACAATACCAAATGAATATATATAGATTCATTATGGAATGTAGTTTTATATTATCTATATTTCATATTGTAGATGTTGATACTTGATAATCCCCAAGTGCAGGGAATCATCGTAGCAATTTTCAAAGGTGGAAGTGATGAGCATGGAGTGTCGAACCCACAAGGAGCTAAAGATAAAATCAATATTCTTTCAAGTCCTATCTGCCACTGATACGACTCTACGTACACCAAACGTTTGCTTCCCACTAAAGACGAGAAATAAAAATACGTTGTGGGTATGAAGAGGATAACTTTATATGATATCAAAGAGCTAAAATATAAAAGTAGGTGTTGTTATCATAAAATAAGATATTACTAAATATTATAAATAGCGAGTGTGGAATAATGATGGGTCGGTGTGCGGAATTGTCCTAGGCAATTGTTAACAAGACCGATGGTCGTCATTGCAATTTCATATGAGGGAGAGGCATAAGCTAACATACTTTCTCTTCTTGGATCATATGCACTTATGATTGGAACTCTAGCAAGCATCCGCAACTACTAAAGATCATTAAGGTAAAACCCAACCATAGCATTAAAACATCAGGTCATCTTTATTCCCATACGCCATGTCCCACTTATCCGTGTTTGTGTTTCAGTCACTCATGCAACATAGACAATAAGTAAACCATGGACGTATTGCAACACCCTACAACGGAATCCCTCACGCTTGCGCGACATGGAGGGCACCATAGGACAACACCAAAATAAAACATACAACTCATACCAATCTAGATCATCAATCAACTCAAAGACAAAAGATATCTACTCAAAACATCATAGGATGGCACACATCATTGGATCATAATATGTGGCATAAAGCACCATGCCAAGTAGGGATTACAGCGGGGTGTGGGAGAGTGGACCACGTAAAAGAGATGAGGATGATAATGTTGATGAAGACGATCACCACGGCGATGATTCCCCTCCCGATGGCACTCCCGCGGCACCGAGAGAGAGGAGGAGAAGTTCTCCCCCTTGTGCTTCCTCCTCCATGGCCTCCCCCCTGGATGGGGAGAGGTTCCCCCTCTGGTCCTTGGCCTTCATGGTGATGATGGCCCCTCCGGGATCCCTCTCCATGGCCTCCGATGATGCTGGCCCCTCCGGCAGGGTGCCGGAGAGGGCCTAGATTTATTTATCGTGGCTACAGAGGTTTGCGGCGGCGGAACTTCCGATCTAAGTTATTTCCCGAAGGTTTCTGTATTTATAGGAGAGGTTGGCGTTGATTTCACATTAGGGGGGGTCCCCGAGGTGGCCACGAGATAGGGGGGCGTGCCCCCCACCCTCTGGGGCGCACGGGACTCCCCTCCGGTAGATTTTTGTTCCATTATTTTTTATATTTTCCAGAAAAATTCTCTGTTGATTTTCATCGCGTTCCGAGAACTTTTATTTTGGCACAAAAACAACACCACAGTAGTTCTGCTGAAAACAACGTCAGTTCGGGTTAGTTCTAATCAAATCATACCAAAATCATATAAAACTATTGTAAACATGGCATGAATACTTCATAAATTATAGATACGTTAAAGACGTATCAGCATCCCCAAGCTTAATTCCTGCTTGTCCTCGAGTAGGTAAATGATAAAAGAAATAATTTATGAAGTGTGAATGCTAGCAAATGCATAAGTTTGATCAATGATAATTTCAATCACCTTTTCTAGCATCATTATATGTCATAACAGTAGCTCATCTCATAAAACTTTTCATGATCAAGTAACAAGCTATTCACATGTTAAAGTATAGATCATAAACTTCTTGAAACTAACAAACTATATTCTCAGTCATCAAACAATTGCAATTCATCTTATTTTCGGGAAGGGTCTATGTCAGAGCTTTGATTTAGCAAACTCCACATACTCAACTATCATTTAATCTTTCACAGTTGCTAACACTCACGTGATATTTATGGGTTCAAAGTTTTAATCGGTCATAGAGAAAGATAGGGGTTTATAGTTTCGCCTCCCAACCTTTTAGCTCAAGGGTAATGTCAATAAATAATAATTTATGAAAACCTACATCTAAGTGGATATATCACTACAGGAATCAGCTACTTTGCCGTCTGCCAAGGAAGACGGCAAAGGCACGGATGGCGGACGGCAAAGGCCTTTGTCGTCTGCCGCAGACGGCAAAAGGCTCCGGCAAAGATAGGATCAGTAAAGAGCTTCTTTGCCGTCTGCTTTTTGAAGCGGACGGCAAAGGGGTCTTTGCCATCAGCGGCTGACGGCAAAGAAAGCCAATGGCAAGAAATTCGCTGTTAGTCCGTTAGGTGGCTAACGATAGTTTTTGTCGTCCGTTAGCTGACGACAAGAGCATCAGGCCTTTGCCGTCGGCCGAATGACGTCATCTGGACGTCACTACCCACCAAGAATTTGGCGTCTGCCACTATAGGCAAAGGCTTTGCCGTTCGTCACTGTTGGCACAGGTGGCTGCCACGTTGCTGCTTTGCCGTCCGCGGCGGACGGCAAAGAGCCTGTTGCCGTCGATAGCAGACGGCAAAGAGCCTGCATTGCCTCTATTTTCTGTTTTTTAAATCCAACAATTTTCACAGCAAATATATATGACATATATATATATATGTCATATATATATATATATATATATATATATATATATATTTCACAGGGCTATTTAACAACAAACATATGACATATCCAGCACATAAGTTTCATCGTACATACATATATAGTTCCATCCATTCATACATAGCAAGTTGCACATACCTATTGTTCCATCCATACATATTACAATGCAAAGTTTCATCAAGATAGCAAGTTCCATCATAGCAAGCTAGAAGAATACTAGAAGAGAATGAAAGAAAAAACAAGCACTCCATCATAGCAAGCTAGCTTCCGTGAAGTGAATGAAATCTGCAAAATGGCAAATAAGAAAGTTAGAAAAAGGTGACTAGAAGAAGAAGACTAGAAGAAGAAGTATATGCCATTTATGAGCTAACTTAGGTGAAATGGATAACTTAAGTGAAATGGATCATTTATGAGCAAACTTAGTTGAAATGGATCGTTTATGAGCTAACTAAGGTGAAATGGAACATTTATGAGCTAACTTCATTGAAATGGATCGTTTATGAGCTAACTAATGTGAAATGGATCATTTATGAGCTAACTTAAGTGAAATGGATCGTTTATGAGCTAACTTAGGTGAAATGGATCGTTTATGAGCTAACTTAGGTGAAATGGATCGTTTATGAGCTAATTTAGGTGAAATGGATCGTTTTTGAGCTAACTTAGGTGAAATGGATCGTTTATGAGCTAACCTAGGTGAAATAGATCGTTTATGAGCTAACTTAGGTATAATGCATCATTTTAGAGCTAACCTAGGTAAGATGGGTCATTTTGGAGCTAACCTAGGTAAAATGGATCGTTTGTGAGCTAAATTAGGTGAAATGGATCGTTTATGAGCTAACTTAGCTGAAATGGATCGTTTATGAGCTAACCTAGGTGAAATGGATCGTCTATGAGATAACTTAGGTATAATGCATCATTTTAGAGCTAATCTAGGTAAGGTGGGTCATTTTGGAGCTAACCTAGGTAAAATGGATCGTTTGTGAGCTAACTTAGGTGAAATTGATCATTTATGAGCTAACCTAGGTGAAATGGATCCTTTACGAGCTAACTTAGGTAAAATGCAACATTTTAGAGCTAACCTAGGTAAGATGTGTCATTTTGGAGCTAACCTAGGTAAAATGGGTCATTTTAGAGCTAACCTAGGTAAAATGGATCATTTTGGAGCTAACCTAGGTAAAATGGGTCATTTTAGAGCTAACGTGGGTAAAATGGATCATTTATGAGCTAACTAAGGTAAAATGGGTCATTTTAGAGCTAACTTAGGTAAAATGGATCTTTTATGAGCTAACTAAGCTAATTATGCCATTTTTGACATAAGTAAGCTAAGTACATGTCATTATTGAGCAAACCTAGTTAACTAAGCATATTAGAGCTAACTTAGGTCATTTTGGAGGAAACAAAACTAAGTATAGATCGTTCTTGAGCTAACTTAGGTAAAATGGATGGTTTTGGAGGTCAGTAAGCTTATTAAGTCATTTTGGAGGAAAAGAAGCTAACTCTAGGTCATTATGGTAAGCATATTGGAGGAAATAAAGCTAAGTCTAGGTCTTTATGCATTTGTTAAGCAAAACACTAGAGAAACTTACCGTGATCATGGAGGTGTAGGAGCGGGCTGGCTTGTGCCGGTAGCTGGAGAAGGATCGTGCGATGCTTGTCTGGAGTTACGTTGCACCAAAGATCATTTTCAATGTCTCGTTAGCATGATGACACTCAAATGTTAAGACTAGCAAGTAATGTCCATTCAAATTAAACTCACCGTGGTCCCAGGAGCAATCTCTGGCATCGGCGGAGTGGTTTGACCGGACTTCTCGCACACAGATTGCACATTTGGTTTTGATGACTCAGTCATACTAGTTAGTAATGAGACAAACACTACATGAATGTTTTGGCTAATCTGCAAAAGAAACTTACCACAAGGAGCTCGTACATGGCCCTTGCTTGCATGTCATTCCGTGCCCTCTCCTCCTCCAACATCTTTGTCGTCCTCTCCTCCAACCCCCGCTGCCTCTCCGCCGCCTCCGCCAGAAGTTTCTCTGTTCTATCTCTCTCACTCTGTATAGCAGCCTGCAAAACCACTCCTCGTTAGCATTTGTAATCATTGATGGAAGCGCACACAATGTAATGGAGAAAGATAGCTGAGTACGTATAACTAACCTTGAAGGCGAGTTGGACTGGCCTTCACGAGGCCTTATCTTAGGAGCGGAGCTCGACTGGCGCGCCTTGATCTCCGGGAGAGTGCTAGGACAACGGATAAGTCCATCTCCAATGGCTATCGAGCCATGGGACCTCCCGCCACCAGCTATCATCACCAGCTCTGGATCAATGGGACCCTGGCTCGGGTTAAAGTCCTCCCCTTTCCTCGCCTTCCCGTGATCTCTATATTTCATGAGCTTGTCGTGGGAGGAGATATTGGTGAAGTTGTTTGGATCATCGAGGTCAGACGGAGAGAATGCCTTGACTTTCTTGTAAGAGGCAGTGTGGGCCATGGCATACAGGTCGTACACCTCTGGCACTTTATCCGCCTTATTGTAGCGTTCCTGAAAGAGAGAAACAAAGTAAATTAGTAATTAAATGGTTCAAGCTAGCATGATGAATGAATTGCATGAATCATGAAGCAAACCACGTACCCAGTTCCGCCCGAACTGATATAAGTTGGAGCTGCCTTGATGGTGTGGCACACCTTCCATTTGGGCACGTTTGTCCTTGGCCTCGTTGTGGATGGCTAGCCATTCTTTTGAGCACCACTCATTGACCAACACCTCCCAACAATCCATCCGATCCACACACCATCTCGGAGGCGCCTAAGTTAGCAAATAGAAACTTGAGCGCTACGGCTATGAATTACTAAATGAAGGAAGTAAGTACAAGGCCTTAAGAATTACCTTCATGTACTGCTCCTTACTCAGGAGCTTCTTGCGGCACGCCGGCTTGGTCTTCTTGATACCATGCAAGGCGTAGTAGTCTCGAACAGCCTGCACCCGAGCCTCGTGCCGTAAGTTCAGTAGTATACGCTTGCAGACGTTATCGATAACATTTGCCGCATCCTCCTCTTATCCCTCCTCACACCTGTAGAATGTCTGCAATCAAATGAGAAAATATTGATTAGTACAATTAATAACTAGCTAGTTGAAGTTTTTTAATTGTGTAAATGAGAAATTGACCAGAACATTCTGATCACCACATCTGCCCTCGTCTCGCACAAGACACCGTCAATAATCTCACCCGTCGGGGCCGGGGCAGCCAAGTAGTGCTCCCAGCTCAATCCAAGCTGTAGAAGCCGACTCTCACCAGGCAACGTGACAAACCCCGGGAAGTTTTGCCGACAAAGAACTCCAAGTACGGAGTTGGGCCGACGGACACTCTGATGGTGGTCCCAACCCCTACAGCATGACAAGGCCAATGCATTAGATATTTGAAGAAACGTGAATTCAGAAGGTACAAAAAGATTAAATGCACTTACCTCTCCCCATGAGGGAAAATCAACCACCTCTGCTCGCGGGTCGCCGGCACGGACGGGAGCCGTGTACAACCACGCTGTAGACGGTGCCCCCTCCTCCTCAATATCAGTCGGCTCCCCGCCATCATCAGCATGGCCACTCGGCCCCTCAGGCTGATCCGGCCAGGTACCCCATCCAAACGTGTGCTCCTCCGGGGTCTCGTGGGCCGAAGGCCCTTCGACCAGAGGCTCATGGGCCGAAGGCCCGTGGACCGGAGGCACGTGGACCGGAGTCCGTGTAGCTTCCTCCTCGGACGAGTCCACCCTAGCAGTCACGTGCTCGGGTGAAACAGCTAGGGGTGGCGGCGAGTAAGGCACCCTAGAAGTCACCCTACCTCCTCTCCCGCGACCATGTGCTCCAACTCCTCTCTTCTTCCCTCCCTTACCTCGTCCCCTGCTTGGCACCGCGGTCGACGAAGAAGGGCCCGGTGGTGTCGTCATACTGTCCAGCAACGCTCGGCTGAGAGGTGCATGTGGAATGGAAGACCTCCCACCACGCGCTGACGAAGAAGGGGCCTCAGAGCGCTCTCGACCAGCGCCCACCATCTTTCAACACCTGCCATGACAAAGAGTAAACGAAATTACTACAACATAAAAAAATACCGACATGAATAATAATATGTATATCACTTAAGTGTATCATCATCAAGTACAACATAAAAAATTGAATACCTGACATGAACTACTAATAATCTCGATCACTATCATCAGTAAATGCATAATCATCATCATCACTATCATCAATGACGTGCTCATAGGGTTCAGCGGCGTCTACCCGATCAACACAACTGTATATGATGTTTTTCATAACAAAATCAAAAAATATATGACCTAACTCATAATTCACAAATATATGACCCCGCCGGCCTCTGGTGTCGTGGGTGTCATGTCGGGGTCGGGGTGCTGTTTCGGGGTCGGGGTGTCGGGGTCGGG
>NC_041385.1:171355064-171380521 GCF_002162155.2 Triticum dicoccoides
GGGCGACGGGGCAAGGAGGGCAGCGGGTGGTTGTGGCGATGGGGCGAGAGGCGGCGGCGGGTGGTGGGGGCGGTGGTGGTCTCGTCGGGGAGAGGACAGAAAGAGAGAGAGAGGGAGGGGCGGGATGGGGGCGAGTCGTTAGTTAGGTTATTTCTTTGCCGTCCGCCCCTTTGTCGTCCGCTTTTTTTCTCTTTGCCGTCTGCTAGCAGACGGCAAAGAGGGGGCCGTTAGTTTTTTTAAGCTGCTCGTTAGTGGGGCCCACCTCCCTCTTTGCCGTCCGCCAGCTGACGGCAAAGATTCTTTGCCGTCATCTGGCGAACGGCGAAGAACTGGCTGATGGCAAAGACCTTCTTTGCCATCAGTCAGTTCTTTGCCATCCGTTTTCTGTAAGCGGACTGCAAAGACCTTCTTTGCTGTCAGCCAGCTAACGGCAAAGAACTAGCAGACGGCAAATAAGCTAATTCCAGTAGTGTATATATCCGGATCTCTCCAACCCAAAGTGCTTGCCAAAGAAAAAAGTGTAAAAAGGAAAGGTGGTGATCACCATGACTCTTGTATAAGGGTAGAAGATAAAAGTAAAAGATAGACCCTTCGCAGAGGGAAGGAGAGGTTGTCATGCGCTTTTATGGTTGGATGCACAAAATCTTAATGCAAAAGAACATCACTTTATATTGCCGCTTGTGATAAAGACCTTTATTATGCAGTCCGTCGCTTTATTTCTTCCCTATCACAAGTTTGTATAAAGCTTATTTTCTTCGCACTAATAGATCATACATATTTAGAGAGCAATTTTTATTGCATGCACCGATGACAACTTACTTGAAGGATCTTACTCAATCCTTAGGTAGGTATGGTGGACACTCATGAAAAAACTGGTTTAAGAGATGTTTGGAAGCACAAGTAGTATTTCTACTTGGTGCAAAGAATTTGGCTAGTATGAGAGGGAAAGGCAAGCCCAACATGTTTGATGATCCAAGACAATATAACGTTTCGGATATATAGGAAAACATAACCCATTAAGTTGTCTTCCTTGTCCAACATCAACTTTTTAGCATGTCATATTTTAATGAGTGCTCACAATTACAAAAGATATCCAAGATAGTATATTTATATGTGAAATATCTCTTCCTTCAATATTCTTTCATGAATTGTTCAAGTGACCAATTCCGCGTTTGCTAACTTTCAATGAGTTTACTACCTATACTAATTATGTGTGAAACCATTACTCCCCATGTTATAAGCATATGAAACATATATAAATTCAGATTTATGATATTCAATGCATTCAACCATTTACTCGTAGGATATACGTGAAGCACGTGAGCAAATGACAAACTACTCCAAAAGATATAAGTGAAGAACACTGAGTAGTCAAATAATTAACTAGCCATGGGAGGATTCTTTTTTATTCAAGATTTAAGATCCAATGATTTAATTCAAACAACAAGTAAAATTGAAAATATCTCCAAGCAAAACACATATCATGTGACGGATAAAAATATAGCTCCGAGTAAGGTATACCAATAGTTTTGAAGACGAAACAGGGGATGCCTTCCGGGGCATCCCCAAGCTTAGACATTTGAGTCTTCCTTGAATATTACCTTGGGGTGCCTTGGGCATCCCCAAGCTTAGGGTCTTTCCACTCCTTATTCTCCTCATATCGATATCTCACCCAAAGCTTGAAAACTTCAATCACATAAAACTTAACGGAACTTCGTGAGATAGGTTAGTATGATAAAGAGTAAACCATTCGCTTTGGTACTATCAAAGACAAGTTTAATAATTGTTCTCACACAATGCCTACTGTACCATATCATTTCTACAATTTATATCGAGAAATATAAGCCATAGAAACTAGAGAACAAGCAAACTATGAATGAAAACAGAATCTGTCAGAAACAGAACATTCTGTAATGATCTGAACAGAAACCATACTTATGTTACTCCAAAAATTATTAAATAAATTGGTGGACGTGAGAAATTTGTCTATTAATCATCTTCAAAAAGAATCAACCTAAAATCACTCTCCAGTAAAAAATGGCATCTATTCTCGTGAGCGCAAAGTTTCTGTTTTTACAGAAAGATTGCAAAGACTTCACCCATGTCTTCCCAAAGGTCTTACTTGGCACTTTATTGAAACAAAAAGCTATACAACATGATTACTACAGTATATTAATCATGTAAACACACAAAAATAGTAAGGGTAAATATTGGGTTGTCTCCCAACAAGCGCTTTTCTTTAATGCCTTTTAGCTAGGCATGATGATTTCAATGATGCTCACATAAAAGAAAATAATTAAAATATAAAGAGAGCATCATGAAGAATATTACTAGCACAATTGAATCTAACCCACTTACTATGCCTAGGGATTTTGTTAATACACAATTTATAGGAACAAGAATCAACCAACATAGGAAGGCAAAACAAGTATAACTTCAAAACTTCAAGCACATAGAGAGGAAACTTGATATTATCGCAACTCCTACAAGCATATATTCCTCCCTCATAATAATTTTTAGTAGCATCATGAATGAATTCAACAATATAACCATCACATAAAGCATTCTTTTCATGATCTATAAGCATAGACATTTTACTATTCTCCACATAAGCAAAACTCTTCTCATTCAGAATAGTGGGATCACTAATTCCTAAAAAGTTGACACTCTTCCAAACCTGCTTTAGATGATAGTATTATTCATACTCCAAAATATATAAGTGAAGTTCATTGATAATTCTACAATTATATATACTAACCAATATCCAAGCTCAAAATATATAAGTGAAGCACACCAAGCATTCTATAAAACCATACTCAAATGATTTAAGTGAAGCACAAAGAGCAATTCTATAAGATCATACTTAGAAGATTTAAGTGAAGCACATGAAGTATTATATAAATCAATGAAGGGCTATATCATACTAGCATGGTTCTTAAACAAAAATGAAAACACAAAGGACACAAATCATGTGAACAAAACAAAAACCGAGGTATTACCGATATTTGTTGAAGAAGAAAGATGGGATGCCAACCAGGGCATCCCCAAGCTTAGATGCTTGAGTATCCTTTGAAATATTTACTTGGGGTGCGTTGGGAATCCCCAAGATTGAACTCTTGCCTCTCTTTATTCTTCTCACATCGGTAACTCCTCGTTCTTCGAATACTTCATCCACAAAAACTTAACAAAAACTTTGTGAGATCCGTTAGTGTAATAAAGCAAACTACCACTTTAAGGTCTGTAATGAATTCATTATTTATTTATATTGGTGTTAAACCTACTGTATTCCAACTTTTCTATGGTTCATACCCCCCGATACTATCCATAGATTTATCAAAATAAGCAAACAACACGCGAAAAACAGAATCTGTCAAAAACAGGACAGTCTGTAGTAATCTGGAAGTTCAGTAAACTTATTTAACTACAAAAATTATGAAATAAATATGAAAATTTGGAAAATTTGTACATAAGTAATGTGCAAAAAGTTTCATACCCATTTGACCTTCCAGTATAAAATGTAAAATCACACGCTACAGCCAAAGTTTCTGTTTTTGTTCTGCACATAGTAAACAAGCAATCTAATCATCCTAAAATCAAAGCTTGGCACATTATTTTATAATACAATGGATATACACAAGGGGATAATTATTTACAGATAAACTTCCATGAAAAAATCTACATTGTTTTCCTGAGCATGAACACAAGTGCTCAAGGTCGACCCTCACTTCTTCAATGCATAACTTCCAATCACTTCTCTTTCTGAAAAACTTTTTAGGCATGAGAGACAAGTAATTTTTTTTGGTATTTTCATTCTTTAATTTTTTTGTATGTTTCACCCACAACTAAACAGAAACAAAAAGTAAAAAAATCTACTTAGTGAAGAAAGCAAACAAGCACACACGAGAATATCAACCTCACGCTATTGCTCCGCGGCAACGGCGCCAGAAAAGAGGTTGATAATCCCCAAGTGCAGATAATCATCGTAGCAATTTCCAAAGGTGAAAGTGATAAGCATGGATTGTTGAACCCACAAGGAGCTAAAGTCAAGATCAATATTCTCTCAAGTCCTATCTGCCATTGATACGACTCTACGTACACCGAACGTTTGCTTCCAACTAGAAACGAGAAATAAAACTACGTTGTGGGTATGAAGAGGACAACTTTGTATGATATCGAAGAGCTAAAATATAAAAGTAGGTGCTGTTATCATAAAGTTAGAATATATTACTAAATATTACAAATAGCGAGTGTGGAATAATGATGGGTCGGTGTGCGGAATTGTCCTAGGCAATTGTTAACAAGACCGGTGGTCGTCATTGCAATTTCATATGAGGGAGAGGCATAAGCTAACATACTTTATCTTCTTGGATCATATGCACTTATGATTGGAACTCTAGCAAGCATACGCAACTACTAAAGATCATTAAGGTAAAACCCAACCATAGCATTAAAGCATCAAGTCCTCTTTATTCCCATACGCCATGTCCCACTTATCCGTGTTTGGGTTTCAGTCACTCACGCAACGCAGACAATAAGTAAACCAAGGATATATTGCAACACCCTACAACGGGAATCCCTCATGCTTGCGCGACATGGAGGGCACCATAGGACAGCACCAAAATAAAACATACAACTCATGCTAATCTAGATCATCAATCAACCCAAAGATAAACGATATATAATCAAAACATCATAGGATGGCAACACTTCATTGGATCATAATATGTGGCATAAAGCACAATGTTCAAATAGGGATTACAGCGGGGTGCGGGATAGTGGACCGCGTAAAAGAGATGAGGATGGTGATGTGATACGTCTCCAATGTATCTATAATTTTTGATTGTTCCATGCTATTATATTACCTGTTTCGGATGTTTAATGGGCTTTACTAAGCACTTTTATATTATTATTGGGACTAACCTACTAACCGGAGGCCTAGTCCATATTGCCGTTTTTTTGCCTATTTTAGTGTTTCGCAGAAAAGGAATATCAAACGGAGTCCAAACGGAATGAGACCTTCAGGAGAGTAATTTTTGGAACAAACGCAATCCAAGAGACTTGGAGTGGACGTCAAGAAAGAAAGGAGGCGGCCACGAGGGTCCAGGGCACACCCTAGGGGGGTGGGCACCCCCCCCCACCCTCGTGGGCCCCTCGTGGCTCCCCTGACCGACTTCCTTCGCCTATATATATCCATATACCCTGAAAACATCCAGGAGCACCATGAAACCCTATTTCCATAGCCACAACCTTCTGTACTCGTGAGATCCCATCTTGCGGCCTTTTTTGGCGCTCCGCCGGAGGGGGAATCGATCACGGAGGGCTTCTACATCAACGCCATAGCCTCTCCAATGAAGTGTGAGTAGTTTACCACAGACCTTCGGGTCCATAGTTATTAGCTAGATGGCTTCTTCTCTCTCTTTGATTCTCAATACAAAGTTCTCCTGGATCTTTTTGGAGATCTATTCGATGTAATTCTTTTTGTAGTGTGTTTGTCGAGATCCGATGAATTGTGGGTTTATGACCAAGATTATCTATGAACAATATTTGAATCTCCTCTGAATTCTTTTATGTATGACTGGTTATCTTTGCAAATCTCTTTGAATTATCAGTTTGGTTTGGCCTACTAGATTGATCTTTCTTGCAATGGGAGAAGTGCTTAGCTTTGGGTTCAATCTTGCGGTGTCCTTTCCAAGTGACAACAGGGGCAGCAAGGCACGTATTGTATTGTTGCCATCAAGGATAAAAAGATGGGCTTTATATCATATTGCTTGAGTTTATCCCTCTACATCATGTCATCTTGCTTAATGCGTTACTCTGTTCTTATGAACTTAATACTCTAGATGCATGCTGGATAGCGGTCGATGTGTGGAGTAATAGTAGTAGATGCAGAATCATTTCAATCTACTTGTCGCGGATGTGATGCCTATATACATGATCATGCCTGGATATTCTCATAACTATGCACTTTTCTATCAATTGCTTGACAATAATTTGTTCACCCACCGTAATACTTATGCTATCTTGAGAGAAGCCACCAGTGAAACCTATCGCCCCCGGGTCTATTTTCCATCATATAAGTTTCCGATCTATTTTATTTTGCAATCTTTACTTTCCAATCTATATCATAAAAATACCAAAAATATTATTATCTCTATCAGATCTCACTTTTGCAAGTGGCCGTGAAGGGATTGACAACCCCTTTATCGTGTTGGTTGCAAAGTTTTTATTTGTTTGTGTAGGTACGAGGTATTTGGAGTGTAGCCTCCTACTGGATTGATACCTTGGTTCTCAAAACTGAGGGAAATACTTATGCTACTTTCACTACAAAAAAAGACACATCCGTGACATTTTGGGCCGAATGAAACTTTTTTCTGTCATACATATGATACTTCTTGACGATAATTGTGACAAAACCCGGTATCATCATAGATGTGGTGGGCTCCTACTTCTATGACAAAAAATCATGACAGAAAATGGGCTTTTCGACCTGGGCGGGCCGGAGACACAGCTGCATGACTTTCTTTGGGCCGTCGATGACGGAAAAAACCGTGGTAGAAGCGAGTGCGAGGAAAATTTTGGGGAGTTCCCGGTTACGGTGGGTGGTCGGGGGCCGAGCGATGCGCGTTTCTCTCATACACGTACGCACGTGTGTGCGAGGTGTTGGCTCTAACTGAACCCGAGCGAGGCATTAGGCTCTAACTGAACCCGAGCGATTGCACTGCAGGCTACGCGTTACTAAACCCGAGCGGTCGATCGATGGCTGTTAACTGAACCCGATCGAGCGATTCCTTCGCTACTGCTGCTAACTGAAGCCGATCGATGCTGCCTCTCTGGATGAAGAGTGAGTGTTGCGGGGGGGTTTGGATGAACAATGAGCGGTGGGAGTGGATGAACAGGACCCGTGGCGTTGCCTCTGGATGAATAGGACCCCGATTGATCGAGCCAGTTGGGGCTGGATGAACAGGACCCCATGGAGGGCTGGATGAACAGGACAACCCCGTGGAGGGCTGGATGAACAGTATATGGTGGAGGGGTGGATGAACAGTAGCCCGTGGAGGGGTGGTTGAACAGGAGCCCGTGGAGAGGGGTGGTTGAACAGTAGCCGGTGGAGTAGCGCGCGGTGGAGGCTGGATGAACAGGAGCCCGTGGATGAACAGTCGCAGGTGGAGGCTGGAGGAGGTCGACGGTGGATGAACAGTAGCCCCGTGGAGGCTGGAGGAGGTCGACAGTGGAGATGAACAGTATCCCGTGGAGTCCCGTTTTGCGGTACGCCACACCCCTCCTAATGAATATGACCCCCGTTTCGACCGTAGCGCTCCAACACAAGTCCGTTTCGTCTGTTTTGCGGTACGCCACACCCCTCCCGATCAACAGGACCCCCGTTTCGACTGTACGAGGTCCGTTTCCTCTGTTTTGCGGTACGCCTGACCCCTCCCGATGAACAGGATCCCGTTTCGAATGTGGCCGGTCGAACACAAGGCCGTTTCCTCCGTTCTGCGGTACGCCAGACCTCGTTTCCATCGCTTGTTCCGTCCAAGCCCTCCCGATGAACACGACGACGCATTCCATTCTGACCCAGCCGGTTGGCTCCCCCTGAACAGGACGACGATGCTGTTTCTCCGTTCCGACCCAGCCATGTACACGGGCCCTGGCCGTACGTATATATGCGCGAGTAGGCGTTCGAGACCCCGCCCGTATGTACACATACTGGCCGTATTTTCTTTCTTGCACACTGGCCGCTGTAAGTACGTGTACATGCTACGTGCGCGCCTCTAATATGACACATGCGCGCCTCTACATCGACCAGTATATATGTACGTACACGTTCGCGACCAGAATGACAACGCTATATACGCTTCGACCAGGTGGGTCCCGACTGTCAGGCACTTCCTTGCATGCGAAGATGTAGCTGGTGGGTCCTAGCAGTCAGGGGGGCGGATCATTTTTTTTGCCCGGATGCACTTCCTTGCGTGCAAAGGTGTAGCTGGTGGGTCCCAACAGTCAGGGGGCGAATCGTTTTTTTTGCCCGGACGCACTTCCTTGCGTGCGAAGGTGTAGCTGGTGGGTCCCAGCAGTCAGGGGGGAAACATCTTCTTTGCGAAATACGGTGGCCCGTCCGATGGGTCCCCGCTGTCAGGTGGAGGAATAATTATTTTACGCGTAATAAGGAGGCACTTCCTTGCTGCGGCCGTGGACCCAGCTGTCATCCTCTCCACGTACAGTCCACGTCCGATGGAAGCCGTTCCTTGACCACATTGACCACGCCGCGCCAAGAGCACCAGGGCGGTGGACGACGACGAGGCCTAGGAAGGGGACGATGCGGAGCCGGGGAAGACGCGGCAGTGGATGCCCACGTGTAGAGGAGTACGAGGGTTCACTGGTTCGCTGCGGTGTGAGGCTGCCGTCGCCGCAGAATAACAGGGGGTGTGGGTGAGTAGAGGGATGGCCTAGCCAGCGGTTGGAGTAGTAGGCGGCGGTGAGGCCTCCGCATCACAGCCGGCCACGGGAGGCAGGAGCACGAGGCACGACCGGCACTGGTTTGGGCGGCTGGAGCAAGAAGACCATAGGTTGAAGAAGCACTACGACCGTTGGATAGACATCGTACGGTCACTGGAGCTAGAATCGTGCATATTGACTAAGTTAACAAAGCCCTCCGTCCTCGTCAACTTAGTAGGCCCACAAGTTAGCCTGCCACTATATTGGGTCCCAACTAACAGGGGGAGTATTCATTTTTTGTGCGTAATAAGGAGGCACTTCCTTGCGTGCAAAGATATAGCTGGTGGCTCCGAGCTGTCAGCGACGGTAACGTTTTTTTCGCGAAATACAGAGGCCCTTTCGGTGGGTCCCTGATGTCAGGTGGAGGAATCATTACTTTGCGCGTAATAAGGAGGCATTTCCTTGCGTGCGGCCGTGGACCCAGCTGTCGGCCTCTCCACGTACAGTCCACTTCAGATGCATGTCGGTCGTTGACCACGTTGACCAGGCTGCGTCGAGAGCATCCGGGCGTTGGACGACGGCGAGGCCTATGAAGGGAACAACACGGAGGCAGGGAAGACTCGACAGTTGTTTCCCACACGGAGGGGAGTATGACTGTATAAGGGTTTACTGGTTCGTCTACCGTCGCTGGAGAATAACAGTAGGTGTGGGTGAGTAGAGGGATGGCTAGGCCAGCGATGGGTGTTCGGTGGGGCGGTCAGGCCTGCGCGGCAGCACAGCCGGCCGCGGGAAGGAGGGAGCAGGCAGTCCCGCCGGTGCTTGTTTGAGTGGCTGGAGTAGGAAGAGTAGAGATTGAAGAAGCACGACGGCCGTTGGATGGACATCCAACAGTCACTGCTTGTGCGTGAACCTTTTTTTAGGAAAGCCTCAAATCTGTGGAAAACAGCATACAGCCCATCTGCCATTATTTCTAATAATTTACAGCCCATTTGCTAATTCTTAAGGTTTTTTGGAGCCCATGTTCTTTTTGTTAGCATTACAGCCCATATTGTGGCCACGGTTAAAAAATTATACGAAATTTTGCATACTTCGGTGCGATCTGAACTGTTTTTAATCCCGAAATGTCAACTCACATTCAAACTAATTTTAAAAATAAATGTATATCAATATAAAATCCAACAATTCTCCACGCATAAAAATTAATGTAATTTAAAATCTTGAAATGAAAAAAAAGATATTTGAAACTAATTGCCGGTTTGATGTGTTTTAAAAATGTACAACCCATTTCTCATTACTTATGGGCCATTTTCTCGGCCAGCCAAATGAAAGCTCTCCTCGTCTTGAAAGATTTGCAGCCCAACAGGCCTGACAAAGCGACTTACTTGGCAAATCACAAAAAAACTGGGCTGTGGCCGTGGACCCAGCTGTCAGCCTCTCCACGTACAGTATTCTTCCGATGGAAGTCGTTCCTTGACCATGTTGACCACGCTGCGCGGAGAGCACCACGGCGGTGGACGACGGCGAGGCCTAGGAAGGGGACGACACGGAGCCGGGGAAGACGCGGCAGTGGAAGCGTGGGTGAGTGGAGGGATGGCCTGGCCAGCGGCAGGAGTAGTAGGGGGCGGTGAGGCCTCCACGGCATGCATGGGCGTGGTGCATCCCCACTGTCAGCCTCTCACGTACAATCATCTTCCGATGACTCTTGGTTGTTGACCACGTTAACCACACCGTGCCGAGCGCACCCAGACTGGAACGACCTGAAGATGGGGAAGACGGGGCAGTGGAGTCACAGATGGAGAGGAGTGGGAAACTTCACTGGTTCGGGTGCGCGGCAGCACAGCCACGGTGCCGCCCACGGGATACAGGAGAAAGAATAGAGGTTGAAGAAGGAGCATGGCTGTTGGATTAACATCCAACGGCCCAGCTGCTAGAATCATTTGTTGATTAAGTTGACAAAGCCGTGCGTACATGTCCGCTTAGTAGGCCCATAAGTCAGCCACCAAATCTGATGGGTCCCAGCTGTCAACGGGATGAATAATTTTTTCGCAAAACAAGGAGGCACTTCCTTCCGTGCGAAGATATAGCCGGTGGGTCCCAGCCGTCAGGTGGAGGAAACTTTTTTTTTCAGCTTAATAAGGAGGAACTTTCCTTGCGTGCGACCATGGACCTCGTGGGTCCCAGCCGTCAGGCTCTCCATGTACAGTCCTCTTTCGATGACTCCCGTTTGTTGACCACACTGCACCAAGTGCAGCGAGGCGGTGGACGACGGCGAGGCCCCGGATGGGAACGACTCGGAGATGGGAAGACACAGTAGTGGAGTCGCAAATTGAGAGGAGGAGAAGGGTTATAACTGGTTCTGTTGTAGCATAGGGTTGTAGTCTGTGGAGAATAACAGGAGGTGTCGAGGGGTGGAGGGATATCCTGGCCGGTGGTGGGGTAGCTCTTCGCAGCGATGCGTGCTAAGCAGAGCTGCTAGCCGCCGGAGGCCGGACCAGGCGGTCCCGGCGACGCTGGAGGAAGAAGATGAGATATTGAAGGTGCATGCCGGCTGTTGGATATAAATCCAATGGCTGTGGATGACACAATCATTTGTTGACCAAGTTGACAACGCCCTGTGTAGGCTTCGACCTATTGGCCCACATGTCAGCCTGCAAAAATGTGGCATATATTTAACCCATGTTTTCTAGAATGTACAGTCCATTTGCTGGGTTGGGTGAACAAATAATTTTGCGTCAATCAGGCCCATTTTTATTTTCTAAGAAATCCCGGCCCATTTGCACTTGCTTGAAATACACATGGGATGTTTTTATAATGTATATATAAGTCTCTATAAAATATACGATAACAGTAATAATATAAATATATATAATGTGGTTAGAAGGGAAAACATAAATTGGACACATCATTATTATTTTTATATATTTAGATAAATAGAACAATGACCTGCGTTTTATACCCCACAGTAGGCATACTAACAAGTTCACACACAAATACGACAGAAAAGGTAAACATTCGTATCAAACTCAGGTTCACAGGACACGTTCATATTCATAGCCAACATTCACTATCAACAACTAAAAAGATTCATATATACACAAGCTATCTATGCATCCAAATGATTGATAGATCACACGAAAATATTCATACATAATTCACAAAAAGATTCAGATATACACATGTTCAGTATGTTTACGCATCCAAATGATTGAGATCACAGCCAATATGATCCATGGACGAACTTTAATTACCTAGGGTACAGACTAGTAAATGGTGTTCAATCGGAGGTACTTCTTGCTAAAATTAGTTCTTGTACGAGTAAAGTTTCGAGTACAAAAGAGGCAGCACAGACAATCTGAACTTTGCTTGTAGGTTTATCCTCAAATAGTGGCCTCGTGCCGAGGGAGGTTTGAGCAACTTGTCCACTACTTCATCCAACTATTTTACTGGCTCATCTTGGTCCTGTATCTCGCCAAAATTCTACATTGCAGGCGAGAAAGGAGGCGGTTGAGAAAATGAACCACTCAAATTTTTTGTGCAGATCAACTGAAATGGAGCATCCTTGGCGTGCAGACTGATTAAGTGCCAGATGAATATATGCATCAACCAACTTGTCTGGAATCTTTAGACTCCATGCCATATAGTTCGCTACCATATGTGTCGATAACCAAAAGGCACAAGTTGGGAGCAAAGACTGGACTGCGTTTTTCTGGGCTATGCACCAAGCAATATTTTTGGCGTTCACTCTCCTAATACTTGGAGTTTGAAAATTGGTTGACGCCCGTTGATACTCGAATGAATATAGGCACTTCTTCTTGTCAACATCGATGCTTGTCTGAGTGAACTTTGGAGTACATAGCAGCAGCATAAGTACCTGTCCATCTGATCATTTTGTGCAGTTCTACTGAAATCACCCGATGTAATGATTTGCCTGCGAGTTCAGGCTTCAAATTACTCCTTTATGAGATCGATAAATAGTAGCACAATACCAAATTACCAATACATATGACAATCACAATAATCAGGATAAAGACCAGTACCAACCTTTGTGAGGTAGCATATCAATTACTATTTCCTTTGACTGGAAGCCGAGATAAGCCAAGCGACTGACAGCAAAGGAAGAAAGCAAGCCGAGATTAGCGACTGAGAGGAAAGGACGGAAGTTGTCGAGGCAATGAAGCACCCACAGTTTTTGTGCAGGTCCACCAAAATCGAGCATCCCTGTTGGCACATATATTGAGAGAGTGAGATTACTGTAATAGTGGGACTAGTTGATGAAACATACACTAAAAATAGAAACAGCCTCATTATCTTAATGGGTAAAGTTAGCAACATAGTAGTCTTGCTTAAAGAGAGGTATTAGTTTATTTAATCAGTGCCAATTAGCTCAACACTCAAAGCATTGCCATTTATCATAGGTTGCAAAACTTTAACGTGCAAAGATAAATGAGTTTCTCATGACAGTAGCACGATACAAATATAGATGACAGGAAACTAATATGGATGAAGGCCTTAGGCCCGTACCAACCTGAGAAAAAAGGCTTATTCATGTAGTCCCATAAGAGATGATAAAGCACTCACTGGAATCACACAATAGTATATATTTTTTTGCACTTCAAATGTATGGTTGAAATCACTTTTGTTTACCAGTGCTGAGATTATATCGAAAGATTATCAAGAACTTCCAGCAGAGTTAAAGCACTGGCTAGGATACAGTTCAATGTATTGTCTTGTGTAGTTCCACTAAAATGTATGATTGGCACAACATGATCCCTGTTTGCACAAGTAGGAACAAGGTGAAACCTTCATTAGCTTAGTGAGAAAGGATAGGAAGATATTAGCATATTACTCAAATAGTAGCATCAAATTCATGATGGACAATACGCAAAACATTGCTTCATTGAACCAATGGCAATAAATTGACATGCAAAACAATAGCACTATTATGTCATGACACTAATAATATTCCCTCCCTGCTCCACCACATGATTCACCTCCATAGACAAACATACACACGTACATGATTCAGCATAGGGTCCTACTAAAGATTTGTTTAACTCCAACAGGAAAATTAGGCAGTAATAAATTAGTTGTACTTAAGTACTCCTAATTAATTAAGTGAGACAGCAGAAGTGGAAGGGCTCCCTGGAGGATCATCTCACATGTAAGGTAGTCGTTGCCGGAGCCCTTGACTGGCCTCGACTGAGGCCTCTGGCTTCAGCAAGATCGCCTTGGCACTGTTTATTCTTCTTCTTCCTCCTCTTCATGCTCTGTTTCTCTTTCTCCTCACCAGTTGGTGAAACCAAGTACATGATTGTCCTTCTAATTCGGAATTGGTTTTGTCAGTGAGGGAGTACAAGTGTACTAGTAAAAAATAGCATTATTTTCTCATGGCAGTCGGAAAATAGAGATGAACACATGCATTAAATATCATTCTTACCAAAAGGAAGGTTATGCCGCCAATATGGATGATGAGGATTGGAACACAGATCTCCCTTTGTGCAGTTCCACCGAAATGAACCAACTGTTCCATTCTGACATTCCAGTTAAATAGCACAAAAGTCACTTCTTTTAAGAAGAGTTTTGTGAACAGCAACCAGGTGAATTGGATATCCCTGTTTGCACAAAAAGGTACAGAGGAAACAGTCAGAGTCTCAAACAATTACAGGCAAAAACATTTGGCTAAACTTGTCATGGCTTATAACAGTGGCATGGCTTCATTTTTACCAGGGACATTAGATTAAGATTAGCTAAATATTTGGTATAAGGGCATGGGACAGTGGGTGTACCAGCAATCCAGCACCATGTACGTACACAGGGGCATAAAGTGGTGATTCATAGTTTGTTGCCCTGAGAAACAAACATCCATGAAACATATCTGGGTTGGTCCCATTTTTGTTCACTCTAGCCACCTACTCCTATGTGTGGATAGCAAATCTAGTCCTGGTCATACCACTGTGTACAGCGTTACCCCTATATTTTCCTTTTCGACCAAGAGACCCGTTGGATGACCAGTCTGTACTACTTTCACCCCCTTTCCTTCCTGTTTGTACCAAGTCCGATGTACATACTAAATTCCCCCACCCCCACTTTATTTCTTGTTTGAACCAAGTACTCCCTCCGTCCGGAATTACTTGTCATCAAAATGGATGTGTCTAGAACTAAAATACATCTAGATACATCCATTTCAATGACAAGTATTTTCGGACGGAGAGAGTACAAGATTCGACTCCATGAAGTAGCTTTACCTCTAACAAGAGAAGAAAAAAAGGTGACGTTGGACCATCCGATTGAGAGGGGTTGAGAGTTAGAAAATGATGCACATGCAGCGACGTAGCGAGCTGGGGAAGTAGAGCTAAGGCGGTTTCGAACGAAGATATACCTGAAGGTCGTCGTGATGTGGATAGGTGGGCAGCGGGAGGCCGGATCCACCCACAGGCAACAACGAAGGGATCGGAGGACCTCCCGCGCCGGCGCTCGGCCAGAGATAACGATGCGGCCGACAGTGGGTCTCCTCCCTCGCTGTCGACGATGGGCTAAATGCTGCCCATCCTCCCCTTCACTGGCGGAGGGGGATATGTCCGGATCTATAACCAGCGGTGAGGATAGAAAGCCAGTGTTTTTTGAAGGGAGAAAGACAGTGTTACTACCCCTATCTTGTTTAGATCTGGAGAGGATGAGAGTGTGTGAATAGAGCAACCCTAGCAAGCAAGCGTGGAGGCTCTGGCCTATATATACGTAGTGGGGTAGTTTTCCTTTTTCACTCCATCAAAATAATCGTTTAAAATTGTATATTACTACATGCCAGGTCGCGGGTTTTTTAGTTGTTGATTGTTTTTTGATATAGCTACCCGCTTGTTCCAAGTGGTGTTACGGTGTGCCACGTCGCACTTTGTATCATTCAAGTCTGGTACTACAAGTCCCTCCATTAAATGAACAACCACCCCCTCATAAAAATTGTGAACAAGCCCACGGCTAAAATTAGCGGAAACGTGTGTTGCCCCAACATGCATTATTATTAATATTTTCTACTCCACATGTCATAGACACAAAAATAATGTGTCATAGACACAAAAATTGTGGCAAGATTCCCTTAGGCAAGCCAAAGTGTGTCTAACAATTTGAGCAACTCAGGTTAGGAAAGTGTGGCAAGTGTGTGAAAAATAATGTGGCAACATAAGACAAACATAGTCACAATCCAAACAGCCCCGTAATTTTTTGTGACATGCATGAAAATTGGGTTAGTTAAATTTATAGTCAAAATTTGGCAAGGTGCATCAAATCAACACATGCAAGTATCAAAGGGAAAGTCATGGCATGCATGCATGCATTGTACTCCCTCTGTTTCCAAATATAAGTCTTTTTAGAGATTGCAACAAGTGACTACATATGAAGCAGAATATGTCTACATACGAAGTAGTCCATTTGAAATGTGTAAAAAGACTTATATCGAGTGTAGTGCTTTGATGTGTCGCGTCAACTCGTACAAGACCGAGAAATTTTATTACTACAACACCCTCTCCCTTGCGGACTAAGCTCCGGTGCCTTAACTGCATCTGCCTTTGGCTGCATGACAGAAGGGCAAACCACCTGTTGGGCCCACCTGTCATAGACGCAAAGGCAGGAGCAGTAAGTAGAAGCTTGCGCTACATGCTATCCCTCACGCACGAGGTGGACGGACATGCAGCAGTGGATTCGATACTGTAGAAGTAGGAGTAACATCATTGTTCGTCTTCTCGAAGAGGCAAAGAGCCAAGCGCAACCCAAACGTGGCAGTTGCGAACGCTCGCGTGCTGCGGTGCCTTGGAGCACGCATATAGTAGCCAGGCTCTTGCATAAGACAAAATTGCTATTGTTTAACAATTAAACTCCATCATCCATTGATTGATTCTCATTCTGCATAGATCCACGCGCTTAGCACCGTTTCCTCCTAGGGTCACCAATGTTTACTTGCTAATTAATAGCATTGCTTGCAATGAACTAGCCATTGCAAGTCATTAAAAGCATGCACACCTCTCATCTCTTATTGGTTGATATGTCAAGAAACAAGAAACAAGGTAGAAGTTGCATCGCGCCTAAGTGTTTTGGGACTATTTCGTTTTTGTAAGATGACTTACACACCTAGACGGAGGGAGTAGTATAGCCCTGTAAACCAGAAAGGAGTATTTGCCTTTCTAGAGATTTCAACAAGTGACTAGACTACACCACGTGTAGCCGTGCAGTACTCCTTCCCTTCCGGTTTATAGGGCTCAAATCCCAAATCTCATGAACCAAGGCATTTTGCGATTGGAGGAATGTATCTCGTACTACTTTACAAAACTACCCTAATTAAACTCATGCATTAATTACGTAGTTCTCTCGTTTTCCTCTCCGGCTTGGTCGCGGTGCACAATATTGAGCACTCCTATATGACTAGCCGCTCTATCTACATGCGGGACATTTCAAAGCATCCGAGCCCACGTGCCATCCACCAAATCACAACGAGGTGCTATAGTCGAGATTCACCTGTCACCCCGGTGTGGCCGTCATGACCCGTCATATGACAAAACCCACACCTTTACCAGTAGTGGTAAGGTGGCCTCCAAGTTGGACTGGACGAAGCAACCATCATTTCATTGGAACGCTCGTTCAAGCCCTTTCTTCCCTTTCTTGAAGAAAACCTCACTCCAAGCTACTCACTTCTGCCATTTTTCTTCTGTACCGATGAAGGAAAGGTGGGCGAATCAGTTATGCTGCTATATTTTCATTCCAGGAATCTTCTTTTTGCGAAGCACTGACCAATTCTCACATCCTATTCTTTTCCCGTTTTCATTGCGATTGTGGTTTCCTTTTGATTGCTTTTTGTTTGTCAGTTCATTGATGGATCCTGGAGCACTAGGCAAAGAGTTGCCGGCGGACAACCCACTGGAGACAGTGATCTCCAGAAAGCGAGCAACGACCAACGAGTTGACCATGTTGGCGGGCCAACCCATGGAGACAAAGAACTCCAAGAAACAAGCACTGGCCAAAGAGTTGACGACGTTGGCGGACGAACTCCTCAAAGAAAGTTGGAAGAATAGCAAGGGCCCCACTGTGCCTACCCCAAGAACTCTTATGGCCACCTATGTGAGGCTCAAGACCAAGTTTGAGGAGATAGTCGCCGTTGAGAAGTAGTATTCCCCTGGCAAGGTGATGGCCCCCATCGAGGACGAGGAGATGGCCCCCGGAGGGATGAGATCCACCGGTGAGCTACACAAGGTAAAAAATAATGGCTTATTACCATAGTTGTGGTTTTTGATTATTTGCAATGTGCTTGCTAATATGTTAGGATTGTGCAGGTGCCGGTGGACGTCCTTGATGATTCCGATGTCGTGGCCCGTCCTGTTGGCATCGCCCCAGAGATCGATTCCGATGCCGCTGTACATCCTGTGGACATCACCCCAGAGATCGATTCTGATGTCGCGGTCAGTCCTATGGACATCGCCCCAGAGATCGATTCCCATGCTGCTGTCTGTGTTGTGGTCATTGCTCGAGAGATCGATGACAAGAAATAGTTGGTCGCGCTAATCCTTCAGGGTAGTTTGCATTGCCATGTGTTTAATTACCAGAACAATGCGTGTTATCAAACCATCTTAGGGCTAGTGCACTGTCTTGTGTGGGCAGATCTTGCTACTTTTGTTTGATAGTGAATAATGCGATGAATCATGTGAACCCTCTTCGAGTTATGGAAATAAATGTATCCTCACCAGCTTTTGATGTAATATATGGCATGCTTAGATGTAAGTTTGAACTATTTATCATATCAGCAGGGCTTGTTTGATGATTCATGGTGTTAGTAGGCTAGCCACTGTGTGAGCTATAGTACTTGCAAAACACTCACCGAAGAGAAACGTTGGGGCTGATGAGCTCGTGGTACGCTTATACTTATCCCTCATCGATCGACCAATAGCCCTAGCTCCTAAAATTGTAGGCTTAGCGATTGATCAGACAATAGTCGACACAGATACATTCAGGCCTCATTTGGTTCATAGGGTAGGAAAATCGTAGCAAAAGTACAGAGAACGTGCAACACAAAATCATAGCAGTGCAGAGACGTACTCCCTCTGTTCCAAAATAGATGACCTAGGCGGGCTAGTTTGGCCTAGTGGGTTTCAGTGATATGACGTGGTACAATGTCATCTAGTCTTCGCGTGTGGTAGCAGTATTGCGGGTACAGTAAGTTTTCTTGAAGAAGCAGAATTCAACAAAGTCATGATGGTTCCTTCGTCCGAACAACTTACAGTGGGAAAGGTTGGGCCTACAATACGACCGGGGTAGACCAGGATAATTTTGTGCATGGCAGGTGGACCAGGATGGTCGACGTCCCACATGTCGGTGAATGAAAGTATTCTTTCCTTTATAGAGGACGAGCAACGAGTATTCATTGTTTATTTTTTATGAAAGCTATTGTCTCCACTGTTACTCCTTGACTTTGTCAATGCCTCTCTCTCCTCCACATAAGCGGGGACTACTTGCTATGCATGCGATGGGCAGCTGGCGTCTTGAGGGGCCAGGGTGGTCAGAGCGGGCTCCAGAAGCGGTCCGAACTCTAGCATGGCCCACCTCACATTATCACCATATATTACTTGGAGTCCGTGCATGGCGGGCGGGCAATCTCTTCTCACTCCCCCGTTTCTCTCTTCTCAGCCGACACCTGCCGAGCGATTAGATTTCGGCTATCGACGGTTTATTCAATTATAGTCCCACATGTCAGTGAAATTGCAAGACAGCGCGTGTCCCCTCTGGTGAGCGGCGTGCGAGCCAGACTGTCGAGGGTGCGACGCATATGAGTCGTAAGTTTGCAGCCTTTTCCTTTAGAACTTGCGAAGCGTAACATTTTCGTGCGATCGATCGATAAAATGACAAGGGCGGTGCTTTCCCGCTTGTTAGGCGGGCTAGTTCGAGTGATATGACGTGCTACAGTGCCATCCACTTTGCTCCATTTTTATGTAAGCAAGAGCTTACACTCTTACGCGGGAGGAGTGCGAAACACCGCGGGTCTGATTTTGATCGAGGGATAACTGTTCCCTGCCAAATAATGGAGGACTATTAGCGATTATAGCATGATAGTTAGGGCATCTCCAGCGCTGGCCCACAAATTTACACCGGCATATGTCCGAGGACACTGATGGATGCCATCCGATGCTGCCCGCATACCTTTCGATAACTATATGAACTAACGGGACGAAATTCATGCAAACAAAGCAAATTTCAAATTAACCTGATGAAATTCATTACATTTCGGAAACTTTTCCTACAAACTGGACAAAATTCATTACATATTTCGCACAAACCGTACTAAAACCTACTGTAAACCTAATCTAAACGATCGCCGGCACCCGACCATCATGTCTGGCCATGAACCCGAGAAAGCCAGCCATTGCCTTTGCCTCCTCCTCATCTGCCTCGATAACCTCCTCCTCCGGAGCACAAGGTTCTGAAGATTTCTGCCTCCATGTCACCGTCAAGCGGCTAATCAGCCGCCGATGTTTACCCCACCAAGCTTGGCGTCGACTGAGTGGAGTAGCGGTGGCCTTCCCGGGACCAGAGCGGCGGTGACCTACCGTGTACTACTCTTCCTCACTGCCGGCTGTGCCCGCGCACGCGTGCCGGCTTCATGGTCGTGGCGGCTGAGGGCGGCCAGGGGGGGAGGTGCCGGCAATCTCCTTCATTTGCTCCTACGACAGTACGTCGAAGAGAGCTTTGGAGTACGCCCGGAGCGGAGCCGCCGATGTCCCTCGTCTGCTCCTGCGACGGTACGTCCAAGAGAGCTTCGGAGCGCCAGGAGGCCATGTTTGGAGTGGTGCCGATAGAAGGAAGGGACCGGAGGAGAATAAGTGTGGGCCTTTGGCTATGGCTGGGAGCTGGGGCTCAAGTTAATATAGCGGGCGAATGGCAATGAGCCGCGGCAGACGGACGGACAACTGGCGCCGGAGTAGGCTCGTCGGACGTGAATGCGGACGCTGCTTCAGTGACTTAACTGCAGATGCGTTTGGTTACTGACATGTGGGCCCAACGGGCATCTGGCCCGCATGTCAGTGACACACCAATTGCACCAGCAGTTCAGTCCGGTGAATGTGGCATTGACATTCTGGAGAGACGGTGACCATTTCAGGCGGGAAGCGCGCGCTAGCGATGGAAGGGGTTTCGGTGTGCAGTGGCACTAAGATCGGTCACTCGCGATAGTACATACTCCGTACCGTACTAGCATAGTACCCTCTCTAGCTAGGCTGTTTTATAGATTGTCATTGTGATGGACGATATACTTGAGCAAGGCGGTCCGAGTATGACCGTTGGTGTTGAGCCAGGTGAATACATGCTCGGCATTCGCATAGGCCTCCATCAAACGTCTAAACAGTAATGTCAGGCACCGCCGGTGCGCGCAGGTGATGGGCTCGCCGTTTGCGTTGCGCCATGAGCAGGACTTTGATTTAGAGGGCGACGTGCATGCATTAGCATGCTTTGACAGCATGAGCATGAGTGTCTGACACGAAGTACTTCATTTTCATTTGGCTGACAAGGGTGCCTTGCAGCGACGAGTCCGTGGTTTGATTCCCCACATACGCATAATTTTGGTTTTTACAGTATTTCTTTCTCCATTGACAGGTAGGGCCGCGTAGATAGATAAAGAACACGAGCTAATGAGGCGCATGCAGACTGTTTGACTGGTCAACCAGACAAATACGGAGCTAGACGCTAAGCCAGTGACAGTATAATCACCATATCTCGTATACAATTATCAAAGTGAGCTATCAAGACGATTTCGATGACCGGCAATGCATTTTACTCGGTAATAAATGACCAGGATTGAAGGGGAATCCAAATTTGCTTCATCTTCTGTCCTTGAGCTCTTAACAAACCAATGCACTATACGGTTGTCCGGCCACTCCACCCCAGAGCTCTCACCAAGCGTCGTTCATGCCACCGCGCCGCACACTAACCGGTAAGGCAGCGATTGCATCCCGCCGCGCCGAGTTCCTTGCCGCCCACGACCGCACACAAAATTGTAGGGAAGCGATGGCATCCCGCCGTGCTGAGTTCATCGCCGCTCGCAACCTCACAACTATGTGGGAGGAATTTGAAGATGCCAAGGCCAAATGGGCGGTAGAGCAAGAGGCGGCCAAAGCCGCACAGAGGGAGCGGAAAAGTCAGAAAGCACTCAAGAAAAGAGAGGCCCGCCGCCGCAAGAAAGAAAAGGACACACGCGCTACTGCGGAGAGGTCGGCGGAGATCCAAGCATGGTGGGATGTCGCCGACAAAGCCGGGAAGGAGAACGACGGCGTCTAGCCAGCATGTGAGAAGTAGTAGTACTAGTAGTTAGTGTGTGTGTCTGTGTTTGAGTACGAGCATGCACCAGTACTACTAGTTACTACTGTAGTTTTTAGAGCAAATTACAAGTACATTAGCCTAGACTAAATGGAAAAATTCCTATCCTATGCATCAAATGGCATCTCTTTCTCTATAGGAATTGAGATGCATGTCATCTCACTTCCTATGATTTTCATATTCCTATAAAATTCCTATCCTATGAAGGAAAGGATGCCTCTATTGGAGTAACTACTATAGCTAGCAGTACTGCTGGCACAGTGGTTTTCTTCAAGAAGCGGAATTCAACGAAGTCATGATGGTTCCTTCGTCTGAGCAACTTCAAAGTGGGAAGTGGGCCTGTGATTTGACGACTCATTAGTCATTGTTACTGCGGCGCGACGACCTGGGTGACTCTCCCTTGGAGTTCTGCGTGCATGGCAACTGGACCAGGATGGTCGACGTCCCACATGTTGGCGAACGGAAGTATTCTTTCCGATATCGAGGAGCAAGGAAACCGCGTGGTATAGTATCACTACTGATTGGTTCACAAAAAAATAGTATCACTGCTGATTTATAATTATTTTTTATTTCTGATGAATGCTAGCGTTTCAACTCTTACAGCGAAGGGTGCCAAACACGGCACGTGCTGGATGTCCCACACGTCAGCGAAAGGAGTGGGACATGAACAGCATGGTAGAGCCCAACGTAAAAAACAGCGTGGTAGAGCGTCTCCACTTCTGGGTCGGAGACCACACGTAGTAGTACTTTTTTTTAGCATCAGTACAGACACAGGCGCTCATATACACGCGCATACACTCACCCCACATAGTAGTACTTAGTGGTATGAACGATACAAAGTGCGACCTGGAGAGAAAGACACATCTAGTTGGAAGGTCTCGGGGCATACACGTAAACAAATATAAAAGTTAATATGTGCCTCCAACTAATATAGTAGTAGTAGAGTACTTAGGCACGTACTCCATAACATCACCGTGCATTGCACGTACAACATTTAGTGGTAGTACGTAGTAAGAGACAAATGCCGCCCAAGAGTTCCCTTCTCGACCCACTTTTGGGTGGTTGGTAGAGTGTATGGAGAGTGCATGAGTCCACACTAGTTTAGCACAAATACACTAGAAGCATGCATGAAGAGAGCATGCATGAAGAGGGGTGTTGAGTTGAGCATGCATGAAGAGGGGTGTTGAGTTGAGCATGCATGAAGAGGGGTGTTGAGTTGAGCATGCATGAAGAGGGAACAACTATGTTGAGACGAGAATGCAACCAAACACACCCTATATGCCATGCATGTTCATACCATTTGTGCCTTTCTACTTCACTTACTGCGCAACATTACCTAGGTTCGTACGTCCACTCCTGGGTACATGTCCCTCTCATAGTTCCAGTCCCACGTGTTCTTCATATAGATGGAATGATCCTTGCATAACACGTGCACCTTGATGCTAGATGTCTCGCGTGTTGGCAAAAGGATGAACAAAGCTCACGTAAAAAAATAGAGTGGAAGAACATAGATTCCGGACGACCGAGAAGGAGCAAGGAACCTTGTGGTGGAGCGTCTGCACTCATAATATTTAATATTATTTAGCGATATAAAATTAACAAATCATCTCCACAGTGGACTGGAAGAGTACGAAACACAGCAGCCCAGTGTAGTTACATCATACTAGTACATGGCTAACCCAAGCTATCACCATATTTCTTGGCTTCCATGCGACACCTATCTCTAGTAATCCAGCAGCCTGTATCGCTTCTCCCTCCTCGTCTCTATCAAAGTGCGGCGGGCTGGCGTTTTTGCCGTCTATTGAGGTCGGTTAACTCATAACATGTTAGCGACATGCCAAGAGCATTCTAAAAAAAATTCCTTTCACGTCCCGTTTTCAAAAAGAAAAAAATTCTTTCACGTACGAATTTGCATGTATGCTTTGAGCAACTTGCATGTCCTATGCTGCTCCTATTTGATACTCTAACTTAGCTAGAGGTTAGACTAACTCGTGACTAACCCAATGAGAACTATCTCCAGTTAGCACCTCTTGGGTGGGATAGTTTTTTTTGGTGGGTTCGGTGCAACTTGCTCCAATTTAAACCCTCATGCTTGGATACTTTAGGGCTATTTGAGCCCCAACTAGCTCAAACTAACTCTAACCCATGGATCCTAACAGGGCCTATGACCAGTCTCGACGCGGAGCAGTCGCGTGCACCGGGAAGCGGCGCTCTCTCGGCCGTCGCGCCACTTCAAAGCCGGTGCCAGTGAGAGGTTGCCTCCACTCTGGCCGGGCACTAATGCGGCACTGACGCTCCAGGGTGATGCTGACCGTTTCACGCGGGAAGCGCGCACTAGCAAGGGAGTATAGGTTTTGAACCGTTTTAGGTGTAGTACTTGTAGTTTGCAAAACTACTCAATTGTTGCACTCAGTTTCCTAAGAAATTATGGTAAAAAAACGTTACTCCACAGCCTGCTTCCCTTCTCCTTCCTCTTCCACCGCCCGCGCATGTCCGTGGGAAGCGACCGGTCAACCCTTATATAGGAGTGCTAGCACAAAAAGATGCATGCATGACCACTAAAATTTCCATATTAAAGCTCCGCTCCGGCGGGAGTATGGCGTATGTTGTTACCTTCGGCCTGGCCATGGCTACCGGGCGACGGCGACCAGAGAAGATGCGGCGGGAGGGGAATGAATGCAGCTACTGTTTGGGTCCGCCTTCCGGCTTAAATGAATGTGCAGCATCACTTGTACCCGCGGGTGCACAAATTGTAACATACGTGTCTGCTTAAGTGGGCGTCACGTAACTGGTGTGTGTATGTGAGAGAGATTTTGAGAGACAGAGTGCGTGTGTGCGACTCTACTCTTCGGACATGTACTCAACCTTTTGCATCGGGATATAAGTATAATGGTATTTACTTTAGCTAGTGATTTACGTGGCCATGTTAACGTGGTTGTGTCCAAAAAATGTCACTTCCTGCTCGTGATTTGCGTTATATAATTACAAGCAAGACTCTCGTGCATTGCACGGAACATTAATATGCATTTTTTACAAAACACATGTTGTGATTGACCCATGCAGGAGTAATCCCATGTGTAAAAACTAATGATATCTCGAGAATTTTATCGGAAAACTGGTATCTCGAGAATGTCATCGAAAAAATGAAAGATGAGAGATAAGGCGAGGAGGAGTGGAGCGTGGTGGTGACTGGTGGTCGGAATGGGCGGAGGCATGGGGATGGACGGCGACGGCAGGCGGCAGCGGCCACCATGCATGCTAGATTGTTCCAGAGACTTATTCCTTTTTTAATTGCTGAGCAATGAGGTTGTGGGAGATAATGATGTGGAGAGAGGTGCGGGTATCTTTTGTAAAATTATCATAGTTTGCTTTCTATCCGTCAGATATAGATCATATGGTGTCTATTACAAGATGGCAGGCACACCATCATCGCCAACTCGTTTTTTTATAAGGGTACAGATGATAAGTTTGCTGACTACTAAAGTAAAGTGGAATTTGTCCATGTTATGCAAGTAAATAAAGGTGATTGTTTATCATACGGGTAAGGTTGGATGAAGGGTGGTAGGAACAAATGCTCCGCCTAGAGCATGTGTGTGTGAGATGGAGTCTTAGTGTGTGTGTGGTGTGTGTGTGTGTGAGAGAGAGAGAGAGAGAGAGAGATGGAGTCTTAGTTTGTGTGT
>NC_041385.1:171380921-171390666 GCF_002162155.2 Triticum dicoccoides
AGAGGGAAGAGAAGGTGTGTGCGCGTGAGAGGAGTCGACATCGAGAGAACGTGTTTGTTCGAGAGACACCAAGGAAGACTACTATATCGATGGTGCATGTAGGCGGGAATTAAACAAAGGGATGGTCTTATTGGTTTTGGGGATATAGGGGAACAATGAGAGGCGGGGGGGGGGAGGGTAGCTAGAAGGAGATTGTTAAGTGTGAGTGTGTGTTTTACCCATCCAGATGGAAGTTATGTGCACAAAAGAGGAGAACGATTCGATGTGGTGTTAGGATTGAGGGTAATTAACTACGTATGGAGACATAGAGACCTGCACCATGCATCTGTGCGAGGTATACATGTATACGTGGGATGTGTGTGTGTGCGCGCGCGCATGACCGAGATAAAAGAAAGAAGACATAAGTCATAAGATCAACGACATGGGAGAGACGGATCGGTATGACAATATGCATGCATGTGAGAATGCAGGGAAGAAGGCCCGACAATTGAGCATGTGTTTTTGTCTTTAAGAGATAGTGGCGTGGGCTGGAGCATGCATCTATGGGAGCAGAGGGAGTGAGGCACAACGATTGTGCAAAAGAGATCAACCTATAAATGCATATGTATGGAGAGACATATATAGTGTGGGTGATAGGAAGCAAGACTCCGTGCGAGAAAAAAATGTTGACGGAGAAACTATAGATAGATACAGAGATGGAGATGCTAGTTAGAGGGACATCCGCTAGTTTGGGTGTTGGAGATGACCGTCGGGTGGTTCAGAGGGTGAAGTTATATATGTGTGTGTGAGGGCACTTGACTGCATGTAGAGAGAAACATATGTAGTGTGCGTGATAGGAATCAAGAGTGAGGGCGAGAAAGAAGGTTGATGGAGAAACAGATAAATAGAAAGATAAAGATGCTTGCTAGTGTACATTAGAGACAAGAGTCGAGTGGATCAGAAGGTTGAGTTATGTGTGTGGGTGTGAGAGAGATAGAGAGAGGGTGCATGTGAGTCACATACAAACAGATATCAGAGAGAAATGAGATCCCGAGAGACGGAGTTTTGTGTCTACGAGAGAGAAATATATTTCACAACGAAAGTGATAGCTAGAGAGACATATGAGGGAACGCAGGATATATCTAGGGAGAGAGAGAGTGTGTGAGTGACATACAAGAGAACAATGGAGAAATATGAGACCCTGGGAGACAGAGTTTGTGTTTGTGTGTGAGAAAGAGATATTTAAGAGGAAGATTCATAGGTTCCCATATCTAAGGAGCGAAAGACATCTCTGTATGCGGGGTGTGCGAGTGGCACACATGGGAATAGTAGAGAGAAATGAGACCCCGGGAGACAAAGTTTTGTGTTTGTGTGAGAGAAAGAGATTCCACATGGAGAATCATAGTTAGAGACACATAGCAGGGAGCGAGATATACTTAGAGAGAGATAGAGCGATGAAGGTCGAGGGAGAGAGTACCGTCAGTGTATTACCAAGATAAAAGATCATTGTCGACATACATGTAGCACGAGAGATACCTGAGAGACGATGAACACGTATAGGTCCAGAGAGATAGTCCTATATAAGCATGAGTGATAGCTGTATGAGACGAATATCTGGATTAAAGGGGATTCAAATATTTAAACTGGAGATCACGACATCGATAATATCATAAGGCAAATTGGTGTATCAAACATGCATATTCATTTGAATTTGGGCACACGTGTAATGTTATATAGTTTATCAATATTGGTGATCCATAGATTCTTTAATTACAAACAATGCATGGTTTATATGCAATTAATGTCTAAATAGGATTACACTATATGTTGCGTGTATGAAACACATTATACATGTTTGATAAGTAAAATAAACCGCATGAAACACACATTAACTGTAGACAGTTAGCGAGGAATGCATACATTGGATTTCAACATAAAGTGGTTTCAAATATTTGAAAATCCAAATTGATGGATACAACCGTATGAATCTGAGATCATGCCATTTGTAAACCATATTTATGTATAAATGGTGTTGTGCTTTTGAAAATATATATAAAAAATGATATATATATATATATATATATATATATATATATATATATATAGAATGTAATTCCAATTGAAAATCGATCCAGCCCGAAAAAAATAGAATACAAACGGGATTCGAATTGAGTTGGCACGAGCGTAAACGTGCACTCTGCAAAATTTGAACGAAGCGGGGAAAGTTAGAGTAACCGCCCGAAACCAAAATCTGCGAGATGGAAATTACTACTGCCTATCCCTGCCACGCAAAGCCTATCTGCTGGATTTCTATAGGTTTCGATAGGGGTAGGTTTGTAATTTCACCCAAATGTGACGTAACCGGCTCTGACCCGGATTCATACACGGTGGGCACCAAAACACAGTGTGTCCTCGGCCGAAATCGACTCCCTCCCCGATTCATATTCATACACGGTGGGCGCCAAAAACAAACTCTTGTCGGTAAATATTCGGTGCATGCGAGATTACCGTCCTATCCCCAACCGACTAATGTTGTTGTGATGTAGTAGAAATTTGAAACGGGGGCTAAGTTTGTAAATTTCCTTGCATTTGAGACAAGCGCGCCCTGAATACATGGTTCCCCCTTCCTCTCTACCTCCCTTTTCCCCATTCATACTCTGTGGGCGCCAAAACACCCTCTCCACCCCACCCTCCTCCGTCCGCTGCCGTCCGCCACCCCATCCACCGCCGTCCTCCTCCACCATGCCGGATCTGATACCCCCCGCCGCCATCCATTACAAGAGATCGACCTCTCTCATCCACGGCTTCGGACCGGGATCCTTGCATCCCGTCCTCTCGCTTCATCCCTGTCGTCGTCCACCTTATCGGCACCGCTCCTACGACCGTCTCGTCCACCGTGCCCCGCCGCCACCTCTGCCCTCCTAGATCTGGTTCCACGCCACCGACAGCCATCGCTACCGCAACACCGTCAAATTCTCAGCAGATGCGTACATGGCGCCGCACCAGAGGCGGTACTCTTTCGTATTTTCTCAACTTATTTATCGCAGCAAGAAAATAGATCGCTACTGCTTTACTCTGATTTCTTGTCTTGGTTGTGAAGTTGCCTTTGTCCGGTTTGCACCTTCAGATCCGCCACACGCTCAACACCATACTCCCAATGCTTATGGTTTTCCCCTTTTATATTCCACACTAGTTAAATCACAATAGACTAAATTTTTCAGAGCTCGCCGGAGTTCGCCGGTGTGAACGAAGGGGCTCGAGTGGTTGTGGGGCCTCGCCGAACGAAGAAAACTCGACACGGGTGGGGGTTGGGGTGGGGGTGGGGGTGGGGGTGGCGGAGGAACATAGGCGGTGGGGGCCGGTGGTCCGGCCGGCGGCCCGTGCGGTGTTCTGTATGGGAAGAATCAGAGACGAGGAAGAAGATGGGTTAGGAGACGTAGGATCTTCATCCAACCGCCTGAAATGGTCGAGAGACAATTGGTAGTTGCATTCTTAATGCGCTCTGGTTCATCATGTGTGGGCACTGCGCAACCAACATTTTATTATCCAAAATCTGCTTGCTCTTCTTTACCATGTTCCTCTTCTGTTCTTCTTTAATATTTACTCTCTCCGTTCCTAAATACAAGTCTTTGTATAGATTCCACCATGGACTACATATGGAGCAAAATGAGTGAATCTACACTCTAAAATGTATCTGGATACATCTGTATGTGATCCATAGTGGAAATCTCTACCAAGACTTATATTTTGGAACGAAGGGAGTATGATAGTAGTACAGTATGTTCCTTGTACTGAAGATGAGCAGGGACATTTGCAGTGTAGAGGTCTATACGGTCGGTTGTGATGGACACTTTGAGCCTCTTTGATTCGTAGGATCTTGTAAACATAGGAATAGGATTTGTAGTGGCCTGCCCACTTGAATCCTATAAGAATAGCAAGGAAATGCGGGGAGTTGTGCCGCCTTTGAGAGTTACACTAATATTAACAGTACTGCACCTTCACAAGAGAGCTGGTATCCGAAGCCTTTCTAGCCGTACCGACAAACTAGCACATATATTCCAGCAAGTTCCACTTTGCTGATTTTACTCTGATGCTTAAGGTTTTCCCGTTATATCTACACTATGATCTGTGTAGCTGCTTTGTGTCGCACTAGCAGCAGTCCACTCTTGAAGCTAAACACTGCAATGACTTACAACATTGGCACCAAGGCATTGAGTGCCATTCTGGATGCAATGAAAGTCATATGCTCCCCACCTGTTGACTCTTGTTCAGAATATGATCCTAATGACTCTTGTTCAAAATTGCCACATATAGAGAGACAACATGGAATTGCATTTCTTTGGGCGCTGTGATTCATCATGAGTGGGCAACCAACATTGTATGAAATGAAGCGGAACCTCAAGAATATGCTTCCTCTTCTGTTCTTTAACATGTTCCTCTTTGTTTATTCTGTATTTAGTACGTACAGTATGTTCCTTGTCAGGAAGGAGCGCAGCGACATCTGCAGTCAACAGCTGATAGAGCAGGCCTGTACGTGATCGATAGGCTTTCAATTACTAGCGGCAATACAACATCGTATTTTCAAGCCAGTTCCACTTTCCCGATTTATATATCATGGTTATGGTGTACCCCAGTTATGTACACTATGATCTGCCTAGTTGTTGTGTGCTCTTGTTATCACGGTTTAAACTCTCTATATAGTATATTATGAACTTGTCATCTGCCAGCTATCCTTACTTCTGGAGCCTATTTTTTGTGTATTTGTGCCAGATTATATAAATGCACGCACCATATTACAGCACACATGAGCTCTCTCATCAGAATACTGTGATAGCACACAAGTGTTTACAGGGGTGCCCCTATATTAGAATATCATCTGCATTACAAAGATAATCTCACAACTATTTATGTTTTCATGGTTCTCAGATATTATACGCAATTATAGTGAATATCAGAATCCGTGCATCAGAAGGATATTGTGGAACACTGCAATGACTTACAAAATTGGCACCAAGGCAATGAGTGCCATTCTGGAAGCAATGAAACTCATACGCTCCCCACCTGTTGATTCTTGTTCACACTATCATCCTAATGACTATTCTAACCTCGAGGAGTCAAAGGCAGATGGCCTGTCCTGTTCACCCATCAAGGTGCCTGTTCTAATTTGGCAAGGTTTTATTGATTGCGCGTATCTTGCATATGTTGTCTTGCATTTCTTCTACTTTGTTGCACCGCCATCTGCTTAGTTTACTCATCATATAACTCGAGATGCCATGCCCATCCATTATCAATACATATTCCATCTGTCATCATACCATATTTTTCCACTCAAATGTTGTTCTTGTGCATCAGACATCAAAAAAGAAGAGGGTGATTGCCGAACCCGAAGGAGCACCAGCAAAGTCCTTGAAAAACGTGGTGGTGCCGGAGAAATCAGACATCACCCCACTTATATTGGCTGTACAACGAGTGACACAAAACGTAGGACCGACTCCAGCAGACTGTACCCATACTTCACAGAAAAATTATTGTAATTGCGTATACCGATTTCATTTGTCATAGCACCAGCCGTTCCACACAGTACCTGCACTCCAGCAAAAGGTATACCGATTTCATTTGTCATAGCACCAGCCATTCCACAGAAAAATCCCACTCCAGCAAAAAGTACAGCAAGTCCACCGGCCGAAGACCTATCCCAACTGCAGAGACAACCAATTCCTACAGATTGGAACCCCATTCCATTAAATTTCCAGTTTAAAAGACAATGCTTTCAATGTGGTTAGGGACTACGTGCATATATTCCCATCATGGGAAGATTATAGTGAAGACAAACACCATTTTCACATCTTCCTGTCCAACTTACGTGTAAGTGCTATTATTCATGGTTATTATTTTCCTGTTTTCTGCTGATCGAACACATCAATGATTTACATTACATTTTTGTAACTAGGCGAGGGTCAATCTGGATAGTCATGATGAGCAAAGTTTGCTTGTGCTTTTCAAGGAAGCATTGCAGCAGTATCGGTGTTACCTGAGGAAATCACACTTTGATGGCAAGTCTATAAATGAATTTTTGGTGAAGTCTCCTGTTCTAAATTTAGAAGACATTGAATGGAAAAACCTTCTTATGCACTGGTCTCGTTCCCAGGATGAGGTACTGTCTATGAAATCACATGACAATTTGAACTTCTACTTTTCCGCGTGTGCCTTACGGATCTTTTTTGCAGGAAATCTGCTCGAAGAAGAATTCTGGTTTGAAAAGAACGACAGGATATCGCAAATATGCTGCCCACTACTTTGCTCTTGTTAGTACATGTTGTCCTGTATCACTGTACTTGCATACATACCTGGTTCATTATGTGACAGCAGTATGCATCATAGCTTGCTTATCAATTGTTCGCTCCAAATTATCTGATCTGTATGAATGGTTACATTAGTGTAGAATATATCCAATGCCAATGAATTTTTTTAGCTCTGCATTGTTCTTGTAAGTACATCTGTCCTTTATTACTGTACTTATATTGATAGGTAGTTGTTCATGTACCATCACTTTGCAGCTTATTTTCCTTTGCCCTCCATTTTCTACACATCAGATCTATATTTACTCTTACCATAAGGTTGGTACTGAAGAAGTTCAGTTGTGCATTGCTCTTGGCTGTGCCTTTTGCCTGTATTGCTGCATATACATTTATAGCTACTTGGTTATGTAGCATCACTCTTCATCTTATCTTAAATATTCTCCATTTTTTCGTATATTATCACATCTATATATACTCTTAACAAAATGTAGAACAAAGGTAATGCTTATGAAGAAGATTTTGTGGTAAACTTCTTGAATTGCCCCCCCCCCCGCCCACATCAGCATGGGCAAGGGCTTTATAGAGCCTGTCTTCACCAGTAATGTAAGTTTGTCCTTCTCAAGCCTTCAAACTTTGTTGTGTATATTTGGTTATGCATGACTGCAACAGCTATTTATTTTTCGTGTTTGCATCAAATTGCATGTTTAAAGTTTATTATGTAGTTCATAAACAAAAGTTTTTCCTTCTCAGTTTAAGTTTTCAGTTGTACAACCAAGTTCCTTCTTCATACCATGTAAATTAAACTATACAGAGCAAGTGATCTTCTTTTTTACTGCATGTATGCTTCTGTTCTTGATCCGCAATCCAGTGGTGTGGTGAACCTACCCACTACAACACAATGTCATATTCTGCAATGTCTTAACTATGAACAATGTCATATCATTCTACTATTATTTAAACTGTCTCTTTATTTGCCAATCTCAAATGGGATAAATTGACAGCACACTAACAATTGATACTTATGAGTTCTTGATCTGTAATCCAATGGTGTCGTGAAGCTGCCAACTCCTTCACAATGTCATTTCCTGCCATGTCTTGACCTGAACAATACCATATTGTGTTAATGCATTCTTAAACTGTGTCACTTTATTCGTCAGTAAGAAATGTGATGAATTGTCAGCACTGATACTTTTATGTGCAAAACATGTCATCTGTCTGCTTGTTTATCTTTCAGAGTGAGGAAGATATAAGTGTTGAACAAGCGCAGTCTCATCATCTTGCTCAGGTGCTTGCGCTGCAGCTCGCCAGCAGGGCTAACCTTTCTCGAACTCTATTGAAGTGCTGTCGGTTTTGTATATTATTTTGTCGGCATGTTTATTTGCACTGGCGGCGATCTTTGATGCCCAGTGTATGTAATCTATTGTCTTCTTGTGCTTTATTATCATAGTGGCGAACTTTGATGCCCAGTGCCGAAAACTCAATGGGCTTTTAGGAGGCTGAGAAGTAGGTTGGGCCTGAAACGTGTCGAACAGCTCACGGGCCGGCAGCAGCCTGAAATGGACCCCGGCCCATGATTGTGTGAATCAAATCACGGGCTTTTAACAGGCCAAAATTGTCTCGGTCCTTGTTTGGCCCAATCAGATATCGGCTACGAGCAGGCCGGATGCAAACCGGGGCGTAGTTAGGCCCAACTATATGACGGGCTTTTAATAGGCCGAAATTAATATTAGGGTCGAAATGTTAAACGGGCCCTTAACAGGCCGAAACTAATATCAGGCCGATTTACTAAATGGGCCTTTAGCAAGTGGGCCCAAAAGCATAGAGTCCAATTAACGGGCCGAATCTGATATGGGCCATAATTGAGGCCGAAGCCTCTTAAAGGGTCGGACCTGATCTGGGCCATGATTTGGCCCAGAACGTGGGAGGCTTTTAACGGCCGGATCTCATATGGGCCATTCTTAGGCCCAGAACATGGCAGGCCATTAATGGACCGGATCAAATATGGGCCAGCATTTGGCACAAAACATGGCATCCAGTTAATGGGCTGGCCTACTAGAGTCCTCAAAATCTTGTGGGCCTACAGCTGGGCCGGCCCATTAGTGTCGGCGAAATCTTGTGGGCCTTTAGCTGGGCCGGTCCATTATGATCCGCAAGAATTTTGTGGGCCTTTACCTGGGTCGGCCCATTATGGCACACAAAAATCTTGTGGGCCTTTACCTGGGCCGGCCCATTATGGCCCGCGAAATCTTGCGGGCCATTAGCTGGGCCAGCCCATTATGGTCCACAAAATCTCGTGGGCCTTTAGCTGGGCCGACCCATTATGGTCCGCAAAATCTTGTGGGCCTTTACTTGGGCCGACCCATTTAAACTTGATGTGCCGTGCCACGTGTCGACGTATCATAGGCGCCTTTTGTCCAATGAGTGGATGACATCTATCCCAACGATGAGCCGACACGTGTTTCCTCCAGCCAATAATGATTTTACACGTGGAAAATCCCCATTGGTCGGGGCTATTAATGGGTTATCGGATCCAAAACCCGACCCGATAGCTTAACGACGTTCCGTTACGGTGGATGCCACATGTCGGTCACCCTTGACGAAAGCACTTCTGTGACGCGCGATTTATCGTCATGGAAGTGGACACTTCCATGATGATAATTTTTGTAATGTCATGGAACACTTCTACGAGAGCACAGGTATGACTATCTTGATTCTGTCATAAATTTGTCATGGATGTACATGCATGACAAAAAACGCGACCTACTGTGACAAACACGTATCATCACGGAAGTGTATTTTTTTGTAGTGTTTGCTGCATCACCCTTTCCTCTTCAAGGGAAAAACCAACGCATGCTCAAGAGGTAGCATGATGTTGATGAAGACGATCACTGCCGCGATGATTTTCCTCCCGATGGCACTCCGGCACCACCGAGAGAGAGGAGGAGAAGTCCTCCCCCTTTTGCTTTGTGACGCCCGAATAATTAAGCTACAGTAATGTCTGCCAACAATGCCACGTCACCATGATTACCGTTGTTAATCTCACGATGATTAAATCCCGTTCGGATTCAAAAGTCAAATTCAAGTTAAACAATAAAAGTTATTAAATAATAAAACTAAAATGTTCTCGATGTGACAAATTATTCGTAAGTAATAGTGGTGGAGAAACAACATTTTTGTAAAATGTCTGACTGCCTTAGACTAATTAAATAAAGTGACTAAAAAAATAATTTAATTGCTTTTGAAATTATGAAAATATTAAACTAGTATATTTTGGCTACAAACTAGGTTTAGTGGCCTATATAAAGGACACTAATTTAGGTGCTATCTTGGTATTTCATAAAAAAGAAACTATAAATGAAAACAGAAAAGAATAACAAGAAAAGAGGCAAAGACAAGAAGCCTCCCTTTCCCCCTGCCCTATTGGGCTTCGTCTTAACTGGCCTCTTGGCCACTAGGCCGGTCCACCC
>NC_041385.1:171391055-171423413 GCF_002162155.2 Triticum dicoccoides
CACACCGAGCTCTCTCCCGCCGGATCCCCATCGTCTCGATCTGGATCGGCACCTGGGCCAATCCCCGACGCTGCCCCGTCACCCTCCACCTCGACCTTGCCTCGCCTCCTCATCTCCTCCTTGTCGGGCGACTCCGAGCCACGCCGACCCCCTCCCCTTCAATGTTCGTGAGCACGCTCTCCTTTCCTCCCCTCTACTCGCTCGTCACCGAACGTGCCTGCGCTCAGGGCCGCACTCGCCCCGCACGGCGCGCCATCGCGCGCACGCACGTGCCCGCCTCACCTGCGCCGGCCGCACTCGCCGCGACCCAGGGCCGTCCCTCCCACGCGCCCCGGCTTCTCGCATCCTACCACCGTGCCCCTAGCCTCACCATCCCGTTGTGCCCGCCGCTGCCTCCGCGTGCGGCCACCGCACCTCGCCGCCCGACCCACTCGCCCTGCTGCCTGCTGCCTCGGCTCCACCATGCCGCGCGCGACCCCGCTGACCACCGCACTCATCCGCAGTGGCCTGCGCCCATCCTTGGTGGTGCCGTGCCCCGCCGTGGCTGCCGGTGAGCCCCTTCCCTGGTGCGTGCGTGCGAGCCAAGCCGCACCACTGGCTAGGTCATTGCCACTGGGCCCGCCCCTGGAAAAAAAAGAAACAAAAGAAACAAACAACAAAAAGAAAATTATTAAAATAATAATAGGAAATAAATTAATAATAATTAGTAAATTAATTAATTAATTAAATTTCAGTTAATTAGCCTAATCACCTTATGACACCTAGGCCCCAGTGCCCAGATTTGACTAGTCAACAGTCAACACTTTGACTGTTGACTGCTGAGTCAACACCTGTCTCGCCCCACCTGTAATAGGCTCTAACTAGATTAGTGCTAGGTGACTAAACTAATCTGGTCTTAATTCGAAGTTAATTAACTATAGAAATTCAGTAAAACTTTGGAAAATCATATAAAATAATCCGTAACTCCGCTGAAAAAACTTTATACATCAAAGTTGATCAGAAAGATGAGATGAATCCGAATATGCAGTCTGTTCGTCCGCCACGCGTCCCTAGCATAGCGAACCTACAACATTTCCCCTCCGGTCTGTCTATCCAAAAAGCGAAACATCGTGAATACTTTCCCGGATGTCCCCCCCCCTTCACCAGTATCACTTACTACCGCGTTAGGTCACCCCGAGCACCGCGTATTGCCATGTTATGCTTTGTGATGCTTTGATTGCTATGTTATTTATTGTGTTCCCCCGCCGTTACTTTTTCCTGGTAACCCCGAGACTGTAGGCGATCCAGTTCGACTACGGTGTTGACGACCCCTCCTTGCTAGAGCAACCAGGCAAGCCCCCCTTGATCACCAGATATCGCCTATTCTTCCCTCTACCGCTTGCTTTAGAGTAGTGTAGCATGTTACTGTTCGGTTAATCCTATTCTATTGCATGGCCTGTCATTGTTGCTACAGTTGTTGATACCTTACCCGCAATCCTAAATGCTTAGTATAGGATGCTAGTTTATCATCTGTGGCCCTACATTCTTGTACATTTGCCTTGCTATACTATCGGGTCGTGATCACTCGGGAGGTGATCACGGGTATATACTTACATACATACATACATACTATAGATGGTGACTAAAGTTGGGTCGGCTCGTTGAGTACCCGCGGTTGATTCACGGATTGGGGGCTGAAAGGACATACTTTCCCGATGGCCCTCTGAGTGGATCTTTGTGGCAGAGCGATAGGGCAGGATGAGACCACCTAGGTGAGAGGTGGGCCTGGCCCTGGTCGGCGTTTGCGGTTACTTAATAATAACAACCTTAACGAGAGTTTGGTATTTGATCCGAGTCTGGCCACTGGCCTATGCGCACTAACCAACTACGCGGGAACAGTTATGGGCACTCGACGTCGTGGTATCAGCCGAAGCCTTCTTGACGTCAGAACAACGCATGCCGGATTGGACTAGAATGCCTGCTCTTGTATTAGGGAGGCTAGGTCTGCTTCCGGCCGCCCTCGTAACGTGTAGGTGTGCTATGGGCGATGGGCCCAGACCCCTGCGCGCATAGGATTTAGACTGGTATGCTCACCTCTCTGTTATGCCTAGGCAGGGTTGTGACGTGTTGATCTTCCGAGGCTAGGCATGACCCAGGAAAGTCTGTCCGGCCAGAGGGATCGAGCGTGTTGGGTTATGTGGTGCGCCCCTGCAGGGAAGTTTATCTATTCGAATGGCCATGTCCCTCGGAAAAAGGACGACCCGGAGTTGTACCTTGACCTTATGACAACTAGAACCGAATACTTAATAAAACACACCCAGACAAGTTCCAGAGACAACCCAGTGATCTCTTTCCCGCAGAGCGGCGACGGGAGGATCGCCGAGTAGGATTATGCTATGCGATGCTACTTGAAGAACTTCAATCTACTCTCTTCTACATGCTGCAAGACGGAGGCTTCCAGAAGCGTAGTCTTCGATAGGACTAGCTATCCCCCTCTTATTCTAGCATTCTACACTTCAGTCCATCGATATTTCCTCTTTACACATATACCGATGCATATGTAGTGTAGATCCTTGCTTGTGAGTACTTTGGATGAGTACTCACGGTTGCTTTGCTACTTCTTTTCCCCCTTTCCCGGTTATTGCAATCATATGATGGAGTCCAGGAGCCAGAGGATCCCGAGGATGAGTCTACTTGGAGTTCGGCTTCGAGGAGTAGTTAGGAGGTCCCAGGCAGGAGGCCTCGCCTTTTACATCGTTGCTACTTTTGTGCTGGCCATCTTATGGCAACTTGTTTAACTTATGTCTGCACTCAGATAATGTTGCTTCCGCTAACTCGTTTATGTTCGAGCACTTATATTCGAGCCCTCGAGGCCCCTGGCTTGTAATATGATGCTTGTATGACTTATTTAACTTTTAGAGTTGTGTTGTGATATCTTCCCGTGAGTCCCTGATCTTGATCATGCACATTTGCGTGCATGATTAGTGTATGATTAAATCGGGGGCGTCACAAGTTGGTATCAGAGCCGACTGCCTGTAGGAATCCCCCTTCCAAACTCCTTGGCCAAAGTTGAATCTAGTCATTGAAAAAGTTTTTACTAACATGGTTGTGCGGCTTACGGGCCCACGTCGCCATTGGGTGGTATTAGGATCTTTTACTCCTCATCTATACTCTGGAACTCTGATCTCTCTTCTATTTGGGTTAAATGATTTTGCTAACTCTAAATCTAGGTTCTCGTAACTGTTTCACCCGGAGAGCCCTCATTCCGGAAGATCACCTGCTTCGTCAGATGATTCTCAGGATATCCCTCGATATTTTCCTGAGACCATTGAGCTCATCGCCTTTGCAATCCACTGTCACTGATATATCCCTATGGATATCTGTATGCACTTTTCATTCTCTTGATCATTCCTCGTCGCTCTTGTTGTTACAAGATGCCTCAAAATATTCGCCGTTGTCCCGAGAATCCTTTGAGTTTACTGTCTTGAAGTTTTATTTCGAAAGAAAACCCTTACGGGTTTTTCCTCACATTTATCAAGGATCCGTTCCTCTCAATTGTTCATGTGTCTCACATAATTCTTCGGAATACTTTTCGATCTTTCAAAAATCCTCTGCAGCCTGTTACTCTTGAAACTCTTGCCTGCTTGCATTATGGTTAATTCCATATGACTAGTAGTCCTCGTTAACGTCCCTTGTCTTAGTCATTTTGAGCCTATTGATTCAATGTGTGCATACACACGCAGACATCGGGTTATCCTTTTTAAAATTATCTTTCCGGCTCAAGCGTCATTCCGGACATGAGTTGGTTCTCGACAATTCAAACCTTTATTGATTGCCCAACCAAGTGTTTTCAACTTATCCATCCTTGATCAGAGCATCTGCTTCTCATTCTTCGTTTTGGAAACCATAATTTCTTCTATTTAAGCATCAGACTAATCAGGTGATTCTTGAATCTGATGCCTCTGCATTCTTCTTGCTCTGAGTGAGTACCGATACTCACATCGGCTCCGTTGTGGATCGCCTAATCCATTGTTGGATTGTTACCCAATAGTGTCCTTCATACTCAATCACCTTGTGAGTCCTCCCCTGATACATAATGCCTTTGGTAAACCCTATTCTCTGATTTGGCCAATGATAACCCGCAATTATACGGGATAGTTGTAGCCTCTTTCGATAAGTAAGAGTGTCGAACCCAACGAGGAGCTAAAGGTAGAACAAATACTCTCTCAAGTCCTATCGGCCACTGATACGACTCTACACACGCTTGACGTTCGCTTTACCTAGAACAAGTATGAAACTAGAAGTACTTTGTAGGAGTGAAAGGATAGGTTCGCAAGATAATAAAGAGCAAGTAAATAAAAGCTAGGGGCTGATTAGATAAAGAACAAGAAAGTAAATATAGCGAGTGTGGAAAAGTGGTGGTAGGAGTTGTGGAATTGTCCCTAGGCAACTGACTATGTTACTAGACCGGTAATCACTATTGCAATTCTAATTGAGGGAGAGGCATAAGCTAACATACTTTCTCTACTTGGATCATATGCACTTATGATTGGAACTCTAGCAAGCATCCGCAACTACTAAAGATTCACTAAGGTAAAACCCAACCATAGCATTAAAGTATCAAGTCCCCTTTATCCCATACGCAAACAACCTACTTACTCGGGTTTGTGCTTCTGTCACTCACGCCACCCATCATAAGCAAATCATAAACATATTGCAAACCCTACAGCGGGAATCCCTCACGCTTGCGCGACACGAAGGGCACAATAGGACAGCACCAATAAAATATGCAACTCAAACCAATCATAGCAATTCATCAATCACTGATAGGACAATGGAAATCTACTCAGACATCATAGGATGGCAACACATCATTGGATAATAATATGAAGCATAAAGCACCATGTTCAAGTAGAGGGTACAGCGGGTTGCGGGAGAGTGGACCGCTGTAGATAGAAGGGGGAAGGTGATGGAGATGTTGGTGAAGATGGCAGAGGTGTTGGTGAAGATCGCGGTGATGATGATGGCCCCCGGCGGCGTTCCGACGCCACCGGAAGCAAGGGGGAGAGAGCCCCCCTTCTTCTTCTTCTTCCTTGACCTTCTCCCTAGATGGGAGAAGGGTTTCCCCTCTGGTCCTTGGCTCCCATGGCTTGGGAGGGGCGAGAGCCCCTCCGAGATTGGAGCTATCTCTCTGTTACTGCGTTCTATGTTTCTTCCCCTTCACCATTTCCTTTATATCTAGAGATCCGTAACTCCGATTGGGGTGAATCTTTCGCCTAGATCTTTCTCATAAAATTAGCTTTCTTGCACCAAAAGAAGAGCGTCAACCGCCTTATGGGTGGACCACGAGGGTCAGGGGGGTGCCTGGGGGGTAGGGCGCGCCCCCCTACCTCGTGACCATCCCGGACACCGTTTCGCGTTGATTTCACTTCCCAAAAATCATAAATATTCCAAAAAAAAATCTCCGTCCGTTTTTATCCCGTTTGGACTCCATTTGATATTGGGTTTCTGCAAAACAAAAAACATGCAACAGACAGGAACTGGCACTGGGCACTGGATCAATATGTTAGTCCCAAAAATAATATAAAAAGTTGCCAAAAGTATATGAAAGTTGAATAATATTGGCATGGAACAATCAAAAATTATAGATACGAAGGATACGTATCAGCATCCCCAAGCTTAATTTCTGCTCGTCCTCGAGTAGGTAAATGATAAAAAAATTGATGTGGAATGCTACTTAGCATAATCTTGATCATATGTCTAATCATGACATGAATATTAAGACACGAGTGATTCAAGGCAATAGTCTATCATTTGACATAAAAACAATAATACTTCAAGCACACTAATAAAGCAATCATGTCTTTTCAAAACAACATGGTCAAAGAGAGTTATCCCTACAAAATCATATTGTCTGGCTGTTGCTCTATCTTCATCACACAAAGTATTTAATCATGCACAACCCCGATGACAAGCCAAGCAATTGTTTCATACTTTAATAATCTTAAACTTTTTCAACTTTCACGCAATACATGAGCGTGAGCCATGGACATAGCACTATAGGTGGAATAGAATATGATGGTGGGGGTTATGTGGAGAAGACAAAAAAGGAGAAGAAAGTCTCACATCAACTAGGCGTATCAACGGGCTATGGAGATGCCCATCAATAGATATCAATGTAAGTGAGTAGGGATTGCCATGCAACGGATGCACTAGAGCTATAAGTGTATGAAAGCTCAAACTGAAAACTAAGTGGGTGTGCATCCAACTTGCTTGCTCATGAAGACCTCGGGCATTTGAGGAAGCCCATCATCGGAATATACAAGCCAAGTTCTATAATGAAAATTCCCACTAGTATATGAAAGTGAAAGCATAGGAGACTCTCTCTATGAAGAACATGGTGCTACTCTGAAGCACAAGTGTGGTAAAAGGATAGTAACATTGCCCCTTCTCTTTTTCTCTCATTTTTTGGGCCTTCTCTTTTTTTGGCCTTTCTCCCCTTTTTTTATTTTTATTTTTATTATTATTATTTTTTCGTCCGGAGTCTCATTCCGACTTGTGGGGGAATCATAGTCTCCATCATCCTTTCCTCACTAAGGCAATGCTCTAATAATGATGATCATCACACTTTTATTTACTTACAACTCAATATTACAACTCGATATCTAGAACAAAGATATGACTCAATATGAATGCCTCCGGAAGTGTACCGGGATGTGCAATGATCAAGTGTAGCAATGACATCAAAAAACGGACAAGCCATGAAAACATCATGCTAGCTATCTTACGATCATGCAAAGCAATATGACAGTAAATGCTCAAGTCATGTATATGATGATGATGGAAGTTGCATGGCAATATATCTCGGAATGGCTATGGAAATGCCATGATAGGTAGGTATGGTGGATGTTTTGAGGAAGATATAATGAGGCTTATGTGTGACAGAGCGTATCGTATCACGGGGTTTGGATGCACCGGCGAAGTTTGCACCAACTCTCGAGGTGAGAAAGGGCAATGCACGGTACCGAAGAGGCTAGCAATGATGGAAGGGTGAGAGTGCGTATAATCCATGGACTCAACATTAGTCATAAAGAACTCATATACTTATTGCAAAAATCTACAAGCCATTGAAAACAAAGTACTACGCGCATGCTCCTAGGGGGATAGATTGGTAGGAAAAATACATCGCTCGTCCCCGACCGCCACTCATAAGGAAGACAATCAATCAATAAAATTGTGCTCCAACTTCATCACAAAGCGGTTCACCATACGTGCATGCTACGGGAATCACAAACCTCAACACAAGTGTCTCTACAATCCACAACCACCCACTAGCATGACTCTAATATCACCATCTTTATATCGCAAAACTATTGCAAGGAATCAAACATATCATATTCAGCGATCTACAAGTTTTATGTAGGATTTTATGACTAACCATATGAATGACCAATTCCTGTCATCTCCCTAAATTGTTATAAGTGAAGCAAGAGAGTTTAATTCTTTCTACAAAAGATATGCCCATGCTCTAACAAATATAAGTGTAGCAAAAGAGCATTCTACAAATGGCGGTTTTCTATGTGAAGAGAAACAGGCAATCCAGACTTCAAATGATATAAGTGAAGCGCATGAAGCATTCTATAAAGCCACACTCAAAAGATTGAAGTGAAGTGCAGTGAGCATTCTATAAATCAACCAAGTACTATCTCATACCAGCATGGTGCATAAAAGAAAAATAAAAACCTAATTGCAAAAGACGCTCCAAGACTTGCACATAATGCATGAACGAAACGAATCCGAAACATACTGATACTTGTTGAAGAAAGAGGGGATGCCTCCCCAGCATCCCCAAGCTTAGACGCTTGAGTCTCCTTGAATATTTACTTGGGGTGCCTCGGGCATACCCAAGCTTGAGCTCTTTCCTCTCTTCCTTCTTCTCACATCAAAACATCCTCGATTAGACACTACATCCACACAAAACTTCAACAGAAAACTCGGTAAGATCCGTTAGTATAATAAAGCAAATCACCACTCTAAGTACTGTTGAAAACCAATTTATATTTTGTTTTTGCATTGTGTCTACTGTAATATAACTTTTACATGGCTTAATCCACTGATAAAAATTGATAGATTCATCAAAACAAGCAAACTATGCATCAAAAACAGAATCTGTCAAAAACAGAACAGTCTGTAGCAATCTGAACATCCACCATACTTCTGTTACCCCAAAAATTCTACCAAAATTAGGAAAAATAAATAAGTTGTATAGAAAGACAGTGCAAAAGGAATCAGAACCAACTGACGTCCAGGTAAAAAATGTAAAATCGCGGACTACTGCCACAGTTTCTGTCCTGCACCGTACAAACCAACAAGCATTGTAAACATCCTAAAGGCAAACCTTGGAACATTATTTTTATAATAAAATGGAATTGTACAAGGGTATAATTATTTTTATTGAAAAGTTTCTGTAATTAAGATTCACAAAGTTCCCATGGGCATGAACAAAGTTCAAGGACATCCCCCACTTTCACAATGCTCGTCTCTCTCACTTTCACTTCTCTTTTTGAAAAGTTTTGGGTTCCCCTCTTTGTTTTTGTTGTTTTTAAACTATATGAAAGCACTCAACAGGAATAAATGACTCTCCAAAACTTCCGGGTTGTCTCCCTGGCAGCGCTTTATCTAAAGCCATTAAGCTAGGCATATAGTGTTCAAGTAGTGAATCCACCCGGATCCCAAGGTATATCAAAGCCAATTTTAATTAACAACGATTTGTAATTTAGTAGTGATCACAAAGTAAATAAATCATGTAATGATGAAGTCTAACTCTCTTCCTATGCATCGGCATGTTATAAAAGAACAATTCAAGCACACATAGTAAAGGCCAATGCATAGTATAAACAGTTTCTTGCAATTTTATCGTGTGGGAAACATAGAGAGGTGGAGATATAGTTCCTCTCTCATAATAATTGCAAGTAGAAGCAGTAAGTACATGCATATTATATTCATCAAAATCATCATGTGTAGTAGTAAAAGGCAACCCATCAATATAATCCTTAATAAGTGCAATCTTCTCCGATATAGTGTAGTCGGGAGAATTCAAAAAGATAATAGGACTATCATGCGTGGGTGCAATAGCAACAATTTCATTTTTAACATAAGGAACTATACCAAGTTCATCCCCATAAGCATAATTCATATTGGCATCTTGGCCACAAGCATAGCAAGCATCATCAAAAAGGGATATTTCAAAAGAATCAACGGGATCATAACAATCATCATAGCAATCATCCTTCGGTAAGCACGAAGAGAAATTAAATAATGTATGAATTGGAGGGTTACTCTCATTAGAAGGTGGGCACGGGTGATCAATCCGCTCTTCCTCCTTTTGTTCTTCGCTCTCCTCATCTTCTTTTTCATCCAATGAGCTCACAGTTTCATCAATTTCTTCTTCCATAGCTTCCTGCAAAATATTAGTCTCTTCTTGGACAGCGGAGAATTTCTCAATATACAGTTTAACATAGGCGTTAGAAGCATAATTATAATAACAATAATCAAGTATGGCAAAAATTTCAGATTTGTAAGGAGTAGCATCATACTTTTCAATCAAAGAAGCAATTTCATAAGCACCCTTAAAAGCAACAAATTCTTCAATTTGTTGAACATCATAGTAATTGTAAGCACCCTTAGCATATGAAGATACTATTCCATTATCACTAAACAAGCATTGATAGGGTAGGTGTTTCTTAGGGTCTTTAGAACAACAAGTAAACTCACATATTTCACATAAATTCCAAGCATAGCATTGCAAACGTTGAATTTGACCCCATAATAATTTCCCTTTTTCAGATATACGGTGTCGCACATAACAAGCATGCTCATCTAAAGATTTGCCCTCAACTAAACTAGTGGGGGTTTCAGCACGAGCACATAGGGATCAAAGATGATCCAAGTAAAAAGCTTCAGTAGTGTGATAGATTTTGAGTGGTTCTTCAACCATTGGAGCAGTAGGTACAACTAATTTTTTTCGTATTTTGCGTTCCCTACGCATGACTAAAGATAGGAATCAACTAAGGACAGCAAATAAAAATTACTTAGTGATAAAGCAAACAAGCACACACGAGAATGTTCACCCCACGCTATGACTCCCCGGCAACGGCGCCAGAAAAAGGTCTTGATAACCCGCAAGTATATGGGATAGTTGTAGCCTCTTTCGATAAGTAAGAGTGTCGAACCCAACGAGGAGCTAAAGGTAGAATAAATACTCTCTCAAGTCCTATCGGCCACTGATACGACTCTACACACGCTTGACGTTCGCTTTACCTAGAACAAGTATGAAACTAGAAGTACTTTGTAGGAGTGAAAGGATAGGTTCGCAAGATAATAAAGAGCATGTAAATAAAAGCTAGGGGCTGATTAGATAAAGAACAAGAGAGTAAATATAGCGAGTGTGGAAAAGTGGTGGTAGGAGTTGTGGAATTGTCCCTAGGCAACTGACTATGTTACTAGACCGGTAATCACTATTGCAATTCTATTTGAGGGAGAGGCATAAGCTAACATACTTTCTCTACTTGGATCATATGCACTTATGATTGGAACTCTAGCAAGCATCCGCAACTACTAAAGATTCATTAAGGTAAAACCCAACCATAGCATTAAAGTATCAAGTCCCCTTTATCCCATACGCACACAACCTACTTACTCGGGTTTGTGCTTCTGTCACTCACGCCACCCATCATAAGCAAATCATAAACATATTGCAAACCCTACAGTGGGAATCCCTCATGCTTGCGTGACACGAAGGGCACAATAGGATAGCACCAATAAAATATGCAACTCAAACCAATCATAGCAATTCATCAATCACTGATAGGACAATGGAAATCTACTCAGACATCATAGGATGGCAACACATCATTGGATAATAATATGAAGCATAAAGCACCATGTTCAAGTAGAGGGTACAGCGGGTTGCGGGAGAGTGGACCGCTGTAGATAGAAGGGGGAAGGTGATGGAGATGTTGGTGAAGATGGCGAAGGTGTTGGTGAAGATCGCGGTGATGATGATGGCCCCCGGCGGCGTTCCGGCGCCACCGGAAGCAAGGGGGAGAGAGCCCCCCTTCTTCTTCTTCTTCCTTGACCTTCTCCCTAGATGGGAGAAGGGTTTCCCCTCTAGTCCTTGGCTCCCATGGCTTGGGAGGGGCGAGATCCCCTCCAAGATTGGATCTATCTCTCTGTTACTGCGTTCTCTGCCAAAATAATATAAAAAGTTGCCAAAAGTATATGAAAGTTGAATAATATTGGCATGGAACAATCAAAAATTATAGATACGACGGAGACGTATCAGCCAACCATGCTCTGCTTTCGAGCTGGTGATATTTACTATTGAAGTTTGTGGTATATGTTCCGAAGAGGCCTTGATGGGTTGAACCTATGCCTTTTCTAATATGTGTGAACCCGGAAACTACTATGGGTCATACTCTACTGATGTTATGTCAGATAAAATTTCAAACACTACAACTTCATCGAAGGCGAGAAGTGAGTGAAAGGTTATGCATTAGAGAAGTGACAGTCGACCTTGAACTTTGTGTTCATGCCCATGGACATGATGTAGATCCTATCATGGAAGCTTCTTGTGATAATAACTATTTCCTTGATAAATATTATTTGGTATCTATGAATTGATCCTTTGCAACTGTGTATCTGACCATGATTGATCTTCTTTGAACCATTTCTCGGACAAGTTAAAGCATTGTCTTCTACAGATCAATGCGCCTGCCCAACATTTATTATGATCTACCTTCGAGTATTACCCCTGGTATCTCGAGGATATCATGCCAATGAACTACATCTTATGAACTTTCAATGAAGTACTACCTTTCCCTGTCATTGTCACTTCATGGGTTCTGGGTTGTCGTCAACCGAGAACAATGTTTAGTGAATCAAATCAACATTATGATTCAGTACTCCTAGTACTTTGTTGTTGAGAAGTTTAATACTCCCTCACATCATTCCTTGCCTGATCGGCTACACCATTATCATGCTAATTTTAACCGTGTTGTCTGGTTCTTCCCAGAGCACAAATTTTCAACGGTGAGCTAAGCTTACGTCGATCTCCCTCATCATATCGTATTGTCTTGAACAACAAACTTGATTCCGAGTTTGTGTCGTATCAGTGGTTCCAGTAGTCTTTTTGCTTCACCATTCCTTTTGCTTGATGTCGTTGCTGTCCGATGGCAATCTCATGAAACCTCTCGGTGAATTGTGTCGCAATCACCGTCAGCAATTTAACTCCTTCTGGATATCAATTGAATTCATGATGAGAAATACCATCCTTGCCCTGACTATTTGTGTTATCATCGACAACATCGTTGCCTTAACAAACTTGTTGATGTTTTGTGTTGTAACTTGAGTTCCTTGCTATCTGAAATCACAAGTGCTCCCTGGGTGATTTTGGTAATTAATGTCAACATATCTCTTTTTGGACTAATACTTTTACCTAGTATGTCTCAGATAAAGTTCAACAATGAAGAGGCATGGACTAGAGGATGTGTAACCCCTTCAAGATGCTAAGGACAAAGGATTGGCTCAAGCTCAAAGCACAAGACTCTACATTTTACTTTTAGTGATCCAAGATCACATTGAGTCTATAGGAAAGCCAATACTATTAAGAGGGGATGAGGTGTTGCTTAATGGCTTGCTTGCTCAAAGTGCTTAGTGATATGCTCCAAAGCCCTCAACCACTCTCTCACATCCACATATGTCCCAAACCAAAAGTCAAACTCGGCCCTACCGAAACTTTCTATCCGGTGCCACCGAGTTCTCTTGACATAGCCATTGCCACAAACCCTAATCAAATCAATCTCACCGATGGGATCTCGGTCTCACCGAGATGGGCTTGCAAACTCTCTGTTGCCTATTGCAATAATTTCGTTCCCACCGAGGTATGCAATTGGTCCCACCGAGTTTGCCTGGCCAACTCTCTGTTCCGCTTATTACCCAAATCGGTCCCACCGAATTTGTGCAATCGGTCAAACCGAGTTGAGGCTTTACCCTAACCCTAGCACATCGGTCCTACCGAGTTGATCATATCGGTCCCACCGAAATGCCTAACGGTCACATTATGAACTAAATCGGTCGGACCGAGTTTCACGATTCGGTCCCACCAAGTTTTGTAAATTGTGTGTAACGGTTAGATTTTGTGTGGAGGCTATATATACACCTCCACCCACTCTTCATTCGTGGAGAGAGCCATTAGAACATGCCTACACTTCCAACATACATTTTCTGAGAGAGAACCACCTACACTTGTGTTGATATCAAGATATACCATTCCTACCACATAAATCTTGACCTCTAGCCTTCCCCAAGTTGCTTTCCACTCAAATCTTCTTTCCACCAAATCCAAATCCTGTGAGAGAGAGTTGAGTGTTGGGGAGACTATCATTTGAAGCACAAGAGCAAGGAGTTAATCATCAACACACCGTTTGTTGCTTCTTGGAGAGTGGTGTATCCTAGATTGGCTAGGTGTCACTTGGGAGCCTCCGTCAGGATTGTGGAGTTGAACCAAGGAGTTTGTAAGGGCAAGGAGATCGCCTACTTCGTGAAGATCTACCCTAGTGAGGCAAGTCCGTCATCGGCTTCTTCGTGGACCCTTCGTGGGTGGAGCCCTCCGTGGACTCGCGCAGCCATTACCCTTCGTGGGTTGAAGTCTCCATCAACATGGATGCACGATAGCACCACCTATCGGAACCACGACAAAAACATCTGTGTCTCCAATTGCGTTTGAATACTCCAATCCCATCCCTTTAATTTCTTTCAAGTTGCATGCTTTACTTTCCACTGCTCATATACTCTTTGCATGCTTGCTTGATATGTATTGTGAATGTTAAAACTTGTGCCAAAACTCCACTTCAATTCAAAAGAGATTTAAAACTGTAACTTTTCTTACTTAGAGTCTATTCACACCCCCCCCCCTCTAGACACCTCTTCTCGATCCTTTCAATTGGTATTAGAGCTTTGGTCTCCATTGCTTTGGTTTAATGACCATTGGAGGAAGATGGATGAGTCTACTTTGGGTAGTCTTAGACATAGAGTGCATATACTTGATGGAGAGTATTTTCATGAGTGGAAAATTGAGATGCTTGTGATTTTCAATGAATATCATTTGAACAAGTACATTACTAGCCCTTGTGCACCTCATGTTGATCCTATGCATCCTACCCTTGATGACATGATTCACAATCTTAGAACTATAGATCTTATCACTAGAGGTTTGCCTAGAAACTTGATAGGTTGCTTGCCTACTCTTAAGTGTGCCTACACCATATGGAAATTTCTTGAGAACGATTTCCAAATTATTCCTTCCAAAATCTAGATGAAATTCTCCATAAGTCCATTCCCTTGAGTAAGATGAATTACAATGATCCTAAGTTTGGTGATTGTCTATTTGAGCTTACAAATCTTATGCGTGCCAAAGGAGATGTTGGAATCATTAGCGATATTATTTCCGAAGCTATTAGAATTCACAAAGAATATTATTGTCAAAATCATTTATCTAATGAATTATCCTCTCTAGGAATTGATCCATCACATGATGATGTTGAACATGGATACTATGATGAGGATGATGATAGTGACTTTGATCTTGATGATGCAATGAGACACTTTGGTCTTATGGCAAATCTTCGGGGATACATGGCAGGAGGAAAGGAATGGGTTCTTGATAGTGGATGTACCGATCACATGACTTGAGATAAATATATGTTTTGTGAGCTTGCTGAAAACAACGGCCCTCGAAAGTATGTCACTTTTAGTGATAACTCAAAGGGTAAGGTGGTTGGACTCGGTAAGGTGGCCATCTCACATGATAGCTCCATACAAAATGTCATGTTCGTTGAATCTCTTGGGTACAATTTACTTTCAGTATCTAGACTTGCTGATTTCGGTTTCAATGTCCTATTTACTGAAGTAGATTGCCAAGTGTTTTGAAGAGATAATCATAAAATGGTCTCTACTGGTATACGTAGAGGTGATCTTTACATTGTTGATTTCACTAAAAAGGCTCAACCTAGAACTTGCTTAATTGCTAAACCCTCTAAAGGTTGGTTGTAGCATAGACGGCTAGGTCATGTGGGCATGCGAAACCTTGACAAGCTTATTAAAGGTAATCATATCCTCGGTGTTAACGATGTCATATTTGATAAGGATAGACTTTGCAGCACTTGTCAAGCATGTAAACAGGTTGGAGGAAGGCATCCCGTGAAGAACATCATGAATACAAGGAGGCCGCTCGAGGTACTTCACATGGATCTTTTTGGTCCCAACGCTTACAAAAGTCTAGGTGGAAATTCTTTTGGTCTAGTTATAGTTGATGATTTTTCAAGATTTACGTGGGTGTTCTTTCTCGATGATAAATCGCAGGTCCAAAAGATCTTCAAAAACTTCGCTAGGAAGGCCCAAAATCAATTTGAAGTGAAGATCAAGAAGGTTCGCAGCGACAACGGAACGGAGTTCAAGAACGCAAATGTGGACACCTTTCTTGATGAAGAAGGGATTTCACATGAGTTCTTGGCTACGTACACACCTCAACAAAATAGAGTTGTTGAGAGGAAGAACCAGACGCTCATTGAAATGGCAAGAACGATGCTTGATGAGTACAAGATGCCGAAGCACTTTTGGGAGGAAGCAGTTGAGACAACTTGTCATGCAACAAATCGCTTGTATCTTCACAAGCTACTTGGCAAGATGGCATACGAGCTCCTCACCGGTAACAAACCCCAAGTTGGATACTTTTGAGTATTCGACTCAAAGAGCTACATTCTTGATAAGCATTGTTGTTCTAAATTTGCTCCTAAATCTCATGAAGGTTTCCTACTTGGTTATGGCTCAAACTCTCACACTTACTGTGTCTACAATAATTTCACCCAAAAGGTTGAAGAGATGGTAGATGTGAAGTTTGATGAATCTAAAGGCTCGCAAGTAGAGCAATTGCCAATTGATGTAGGAGACAAAGACCCATCGGAAGCAATCCAAGACTTGTCTATTGGCAAGATTCGTCCAACGGAGGTAAAGGAGAGTACCTCGTCCGTCCAAGTGGAAGCTTCCACATCACGACAAGGTGAACCAAGAGTTGATACGGAAGCATCCACAAGTGGGAGACACCAAGACGAAGAAAACGAGGAAGTACACCAAGATGAACATCAACAACCTCCTTCTCCACCACGACAAGAGAATGACAACGTCAACAATGAAGAAGGCCAAGAAGAAGAACACGATGAAGAAGATGTTCCACCCAGATCCAAGCAAAAGCTTTCACGAGTTGGAGCAAGAGTCGCCAAAGACCATCCCGTCGAGCAAATCTACAATGATATCCAAACCGGGAGAATCACTCGCTCTAAAACTCATTTGGCTAACTTTTGTGAATATTAATCATTCATCTCTAGCATTGAACATATGAAGGTTGAAGAAGAATTGGAAGATCTGGATTGGATAGACGCCATGCATGAAGAGCTACACAACTTTGAGAGAAATCAAGTTTGGACATTGGTTGAGAAGCCCGACAACAACCACAACATCATTGGTACCAAATGGGTGTTTCGCAACAAGCAAGATGAAGATGGACAAGAAGTTCGCAACAAAGCACGTCTCGTCGCCCAAGGCTACACTCAAGTCGAAGGTATGGACTATGGTGAGACATATGCCTCCGTTGCTAGACTTGAGTCCATTCGCATCTTACTTGCCTATGCTAATCACCATGATATCACCTTGTACCAAATGGACATTAAAAGTGCTTTCCTAAATGGTGAAATAGAGGAGGAAGTTTATGTTAAGCAACCTCCCGGCTTTGTCAATCCTAAGAAACCTAATCATGTTTACAAACTTCACAATGCTCTTTATGATCTTAAACAAGCTCCTAGAGCGTGGTATAAATGCTTGCCAAGTTCCTTATTGAAAAAGGGTTTGAAATTGGAAAAATTGATTCTACTCTTTTTACTAAACGGGTTAATGGAGAACTATTTGTGTGCCAAGTCTATGTTGATGATATTATATTTGGTTCGACTAACCCTCACTTTAGTGAAAAGTTTGGAAAGCTAATGTCAGAGAAGTTTGAGATGTCTATGATGAGCGAACTCAAGCTCTTTCTTGGTTTGCAAATCAAGCAAACTAAGGAAGGCACCTTTGTCTCTCAAATAAAGTACACCAAGGACTTATTCAAGAAGTTCAACATGCAAGAATGCAAAGGTATGACTACACCCATGCCTACTAGTGGACATCTTGATTTGACCAAAGATGGTGAACCGGTTGATCCAAAGGTTTACCGATCCATGATTGGTTCATTGTTATATCTATGTGCCTCTCGTCCCGATATTATGCTAAGTGTGTGCATGTGTGCACGATATCAAGCGGCCCCTAAAGAATGTCATCTTAAGGCTGTGAAAAGGATAGTGCGATACTTAATACATACACCAAATTTTGGCATTTGGTATCCAAAGAGGGCCTCATTTAATCTTGTTGGCTACTACGACTCGGACTATGCCAGTGACAAGGTTGATAGAAAGTCCACTTCAGGTACTTGTCAATTTCTTGGTAGATCTCTTGTGTCTTGGTCCTCCAAGAAACAAAACTCGGTATCCTTATCCACCGCCGAAGCGGAATACATTGCCGCTGGTTCATGTTGTGCTCAATTACTTTGGATGATCCAAACTCTTAAGGATTATGGGATATATGTGAAACATGTTCCGTTGCTTTGTGACAATGAAAGTGCTATCAAGATTGCTCACAATCCCGTGCAACATTCTCGAACTAAGAATATTGAAGTTCGTCATCATTTCATTCGAGATCACGTTGCCAAAGGGGACATTAATCTTAAGCATGTTCGCACTGATAAGCAATTAGCGGATATATTCACCAAACCGCTTGATGAGAAAGTCTTTTGCTGTTTGAGAGGTGAATTGAACATCATTGATGCTTCAAACTTGGAGTAGGAACTCCATTTGGATACATGCAAGGCATGAGCCTTTGACTAATCCTTGATATTTCTTTCATATTGCTACTTATATGTCTTGGATATATTTGCACCCTTGCATGCTATCTAACCCTTGTAGGTACTTGGATGAATCTAAATCTATGAGATTGCAACCCACTCACATCTTGAGCAAATCTCTACATCACCAAGTCCCTACACAATGGTGGTTGAAGACAAGGAAGCACGAAACCTTTCAAACATATCCTTTAACAAATTATATATTGAGTTTTATGACTGTCATTTTGGATACACAAGTGCTCTTCCTTGCAAAACTAACACATGTAGGTAGATTAACTCAAATTCCAAGTGGAGCTCCCAACCCTTGATGAGCTACATCAACCTTGAGCAACCCACACAAGTTCAACTACATAATCACGATCAACACCACCACCCAAGGTATGTTATTCCATCTTAGAGAAGCTTTACTCCAAGTCATGAGTCAAAGCAACTCAACAAGATGTGAATACATCAAAATGCTTAAACGAAAAATGGTAACCCCATTTTGAGCTTAAGCAATGAGTATGACCTATGATCAAGTGATCTCGCTGGACTCCTAAGTCAATATACTCTAACATAGGTGACTTTGTCGCCGAACAATTCTAAATGAAGTTCTCGTGTGTTCTTTTCTGTGCTCTTGCATTTGTCTCATGCATATTTGGTTCCCCTTTCAAAAAAAACTTCATCTAGATTTCTTTTTTGATTCTTTTTGTTCTGCTTTCCCTGCATCCAATTCTTTGCAAATCTTTCAGTTAATTCCTTGCGAATCCTTGTGAGATCTTAGTTGTCTAGTGAGCTGAGGTGACAAGTGTTTTCTCTGGGATGAACTCGGTCACACCGATCTATTGTTTTTGGTCGAACTGAATCCTTTCGGTGCAACCGAAGCACACAAGTCGGCGCCACCGATTTTACTGCAGAAAAGACATCTTGCCACTTGTTCCTACATTCCTTTTGATCCAGCTCCACTCAATGATTCTTGTCCTCTACCAGCATCACATTCGCCTTGCTGCTTTGTTCTGTGACTCAAGGACCAAACCCATTTGTAACAAAAATCCAGAAGAACCCTTCTTGGAAATTGATGTCAAAGGGGGAGAGAGAGATCACATCAAAGCTTAATCATATCTATAGGGGGAGAGAGAGTAATCATCGAGGACCCCAGATGCTTGGTGTTCATGAGGAGAGAAGTCACATGTCTTTAAGAGGGGAAAGACATGTTCATATTTGGTTGTTTGAATTAGCTCTGTTTCTTTCCTTTGCTCTGATTTTCTGTTCCCTATCTTCTCCCAGTCTCCCATGCTAGATTCAGGGGGATCAAGACATCTAAGGGAAGGAAATCCTTGAATTCATTGCACATCTTTACCTCTGGGGACATGTCTATATCAAATGGGGTACTCAGTACTCACTCTCTACATGTCATCCCAGTCTTGGTACTCTTGTGGTTTCTTTTGTTTGCTCTAACTAGTAGGTGTATCTGTGTTATCTAGCCATGTTTACGCAGGTTCATTCGTTCCTAAGCCAACTCAAGACCACAAGGTAAGTATATGCATCACAATCATGTGTATGAGGATATTTTGCTGATGTACATACTGTTTGCAAGAAGGACTCATGAGCATGAAGGTACATTTCCTATTTTCACATCTTTTGCTCTGTTGCATATAGCCAAGATGCATGTAACACATTGCTTACTCTGTCATGCTTATGCATTCACATGCTCCTATATTCCATATTTACATGATCGCATACATGTAGGGGGAGCCTATGCATGTTACATGTCTTTCCAAAGCTTTACTGGTTATTCTCTATATCTTTATATAAAGCTTTGATGTATGTTGTCATCAATTACCAAAAAGGGGGAGATTGAAATCAAAAGTGCTCCCTGGGTGATTTTGGTAATTAATGTCAACATATCTCTTGTTGGACTAATACTTTTACCTAGTATGTCTCAGATAAAGTTCAACAATGAAGTGGCATGGACTAGAGGATGTGGAACCCCTTCAAGATGCTAAGGACAAAGGATTGGCTCAAGCTCAAAGCACAAGACTATACATTTTACTTTTATTGATCCAAGATCACATTGAGTCTATAGGAAAGCCAATACTATTAAGAGGGGATGAGGTGTTGCTTAATGGCTTGCTTGCTCAAAGTGCTTAGTGATATGCTCCAAAGCCCTCAACCACTATCTCACATCCACATATGTCCCAAACCAAAAGTCAAACTTGGCCCTACAGAAACTTTCTATCCGGTGCCACCGAGTTCTCTTGACATAGCCATTTCCACAAACCCTAATCAAACCGGTCTCACCGATGGGATCTCGGTCTCACTGAGATGGACTTGCAAACTCTCTGTTGCCTAGTGCAATAATTTCGGTCCCATCGAGGTATGCAATCGGCCCAACCGACTTTGCTTGGCCAACTCTCTGTTTCGGTTATTACCCAAATCGGTCCCACCGAAATGCCTAATGGTCACATTATGAACTAAATCGGTCTGACCGAGTTTCACAATTTGGTCCCATCGAGTTTGGTAAATTGTGTGTAATAGTTAGATTTTGTGTGGAGGCTATATATACCCCTCCACCCACTCTTCATTCATGGAGAGAGCCATCAGAACATGCCTACACTTCCAACATACATTTTCTGAGAGAGAACCACCTACACTTGTGTTGAGATCAAGATATACCATTCCTACCACATAAATCTTGAGCTCTAGCCTTCCCCAAGTTGCTTTCCACTCATATCTTCTTTCCATCAAATCCAAATCCTGTGAGAGAGAGTTGAGTGTTGGGGAGACTATCATTTGAAGCACAAGAGCAAAGAGTTCCTCATCAATACACCATTTGTTACTTCTTGGAGAGTGGTGTCTCCTAGATTGGCTAGGTGTCACTTGGGAGCCTCTGTCAAGATTGTGGAGTTGAACCAAGGAGTTTGTAAGGGCAAGGAGATCGCCTACTTTTGAAGATCTACCCTAGTGAGGCAAGTCCTTCGTGGCGACGGCCATGGTGGGATAGACAAGGTTGCTTCTTCATGGACCCTTCGTGGGTGGAGCCCTTCGTGGACTCACGCAGCCGTTACCCTTCATGGGTTGAAGTCTCCATCAACGTGGATGTACGATAGCACCACCTATCGGAACAACGACAAAAACATCCGTGTCTCCAATTGTGTTTGCACACTCCAATCCCATCCCTTTACTTTCTTGCAAGTTCATGCTTTACTTTTCGTTGCTCATATACTCTTTGCATGCTTGCTTGATATGTATTGTGAATGTTAAAACTTGTGCCAAAACTCCACTTCAATTCAAAAGAGATTAAAAACTGCAACTTTTCTTACTTAGAGTCTATTCACCCCCCTCTAGACACCTCTTCTCGATCCTTTCACTATCCAGCTTGTATTATGTTCTACCTTGAAGTACTACAGTCCTTTATGTCAAGGATGTCGCAAGGATTGCTCCACTTCTTAAGGATTCTTGGTATAGTGATATTTCTCACAAGCACCATTCTTTCTTGGTCCCCGTATTGACTAACCGGGAAAATCAACAAGTCGACGGTGCTGTTTGGATTGTGCCCTTCTAGCAACCCTATTGCTTTGAAGCTAATGGTCGACCATTCATTCTTAGACTATTGGTTATCGAATCACCATTCTAACATTGGTCATGCTACCTGAGCCCATATTTCGGGTGCACCTTTCAACCAATATCTAATTTTGTATGTTTTCCTCAGGCATACATCATTATATCATTTAATCTGACAAATGTTATCTCTTTGTTTACATTATCGAGGAGATACATCTTTTTGGAAATCTCGATGAGTTGTCGCCAAGTCCATCTGCCACCTCCTCATCCTCTCCTTGGTTTAATGATGAACTCTTGTTTTGGAACTCGCTTCCATAGTTCATTTCCCGAGTATTTTTGATGTCATCTTGTCAATTTCTGTTGCACCTTTTCTCCTCGGGCATCCTGAGTCTGAGGTATCCTGACACCAACCAGATCTGAATCTCGGTCAGATATGATGGTTGGAACATATATCCACGAGTTATAACATTTGTCTTTATATAATTCGGTAAGATGATGTCATGCCTAGCACACCCAGCCAGAGGCCCTATTGTTATAGTTTCCTTTTCTCAAGGTTATCCATTCTTCCATGAGGAAATGGTAAGACTTATTCTACAAGTTGTTCCTGATAAATCCTTCGTGTATCCAAGGCCTCACCTTTGCTTGAAGACCTTTTCAATGCCATCTCGAAGCATGTCTGTGCTACTTCGATTCTCAATAAAAAAAATTAAGGCACAACGCTAAGTTTTTCCTTATCAATTATCCAAACACCGTTGCATGGGTAATGTCATGAAATTTCTCTCCCATTTCCTAAAGGGTTTTCTACATTATATCCTGTCATGGATATCCTGCTCTGCTTGTCCTTGGGAAGGATATACCCCTGAAATATTTGTTTAAACACATTTTCCCTTTCATTGTTCTGTTTAATCTGATAATCACTTTTTCCTTTCCCTTGTCTTGTTTAACCTTTCTTATGGTTTATATGATTTGAGCAGTAATGATTCACTGCTTATGTAAACACCCTGGTGTACAACCTTGTCAATAAGACCATGTTACTATTGTTGATGACATTTCGGTAGCCACCGATGGACGAGAACTTTGCCTATTGTCCTGCCTCGTTCAACAAGCAGGAAAATGGTTCTCTTCGTCCCTCGCCCTTGGTACCGACATTGTTGCCGACATAACTGACAGGTTATTCTCTAACATGCCTTGATATCATAACCGTGCAAGATGTCACTGCTCTTTCTACTTTTAACCAACATGGTGGGCCCATAACCCATAGTTCGACAGGTTCAAAACCTGACTCTCATGTACACCCTGTTGCCAAAGTTATTCCTCGCGCTTGACTTCATATGTAATTCATGGGCCACCTGCCTAGTGATCTATTTTGGTATCAGATGCAATACTTATTCCCATTGCTCTGAATTCCTTCCACACTTTGTTCCAGACGACAAACGATTGCATGTGCGATTCACACTTCTATTTTGCAACTTCTTTGCTCTCAATAATGTCTTAAGTTTCAAATCGACAGTTACTTTCCGCCACCTTCCCCCATGTTATATACAAGATAAGCGACATTGTAGCGGCCCGTTCTTCGGGAATACCCCATTATCCTTTTGTAAGTATGATGGAGACTCCGAAGAAAGGATGACGACTTCATCATGATGACCTGAAGCAGAGAAAGAACACATCAACATAGTGGATCGACCACTTCGAGAAGAGCAACCAAGACCGAGAAGATTCGTTAGAATTTCGTATCCAGACCTTTCCCCCCTTAGTCCCCCTCTTAAATCTCGGGACGAGATTTGTCACGCCCGGATAATTAAGCTACAATAATCTCTGCTAACAATGGCATGTCAACACGATTACCGTTGTTAATCTCGCTATGATTAAATCTCGTTTGGATTCAAAATTCAAATGCAAGTTAAAGAATAAAAGTTATCAAATATTAAAACTAAAATGTTTTGGATGTGACAAATTATTCATAAGTAATAGTGGTGGAGAAACAACATTTTTGTAAAATGTTTGACTACTTTAGACTAATTAAAAACAGTGACTAAAACAATAATTTAATTGCTTTTGAAATTATGAAAATATTAAACAAATATGTTTTGGCTACAAACTAGGTTTGGTAGTGGCCTATATTAAGGAGACTAGTTTAGGTGCTATCTTGGTATTTCATAAAAACAACTATAAGTGAAAACAGAAAAGAATAACAAAAAAAGAGGCAAAGATAAGAAGCCTGCCTTTCCCCTTTGGGCTTCGGCATAACTAGCCTCTGGGCCACCAGGTCGGCCCACCCCACTCCCCATACCCCCCCTATCGGCCGAAACCCTAGGCAACCACCCCACTAACGCCCCCACTCTCTCCCGCACGAACCCCCCCTTCCCTCTCGTTCTCCAACGGCGCACGCTCCTTGTGCCCGATCCCTTGTCGTGCCGGACCCCCGCCCTTCCCACCGAGTTTTGTAAATTGTGTGTAACAATTAGATTTTGTGTGGAGGCTATATATACCCCTCCACCCACTCTTCATTCGTGGAGAGAGCCATTAGAACATGCCTACACTTCCAACATACATTTTCTGAGAGAGAACCACCTACACTTGTGTTGAGATCAAGATATACCATTCCTACCACATAAATCTTGACCTCTAGCCTTCCCCAAGTTGCTTTCCACTCAAATCTTCTTTCCACCAAATCCAAATCCTGTGAGAGAGAGTTGAGTGTTGGGGAGACTATCATTTGAAGCACAAGAGCAAGGAGTTAATCATCAACACACCATTTGTTGCTTCTTGGAGAGTGGTGTATCCTAGATTGGCTAGGTGTCACTTGGGAGCCTCCGTCAGGATTGTGGAGTTGAACCAAGGAGTTTGTAAGGGCAAGGAGATCGCCTACTTCGTGAAGATCTACCCTAGTGAGGCAAGTCCGTCATGGGCTTCTTCGTGGACCCTTCGTGGGTGGAGCCCTCCGTGGACTCGCGCAGCCATTACCCTTCGTGGGTTGAAGTCTCCATCAACGTGGATGCACGATAGCACCACCTATCGGAACCACGACAAAAACATCTGTGTCTCCAATTGCGTTTGAATACTCCAATCCCATCCCTTTAATTTCTTTCAAGTTGCATGCTTTACTTTCCACTGCTCATATACTCTTTGCATGCTTGCTTGATATGTATTGTGAATGTTAAAACTTGTGCCAAAACTCCACTTCAATTCAAAAGAGATTTAAAACTGTAACTTTTCTTACTTAGAGTCTATTCACACCCCCCCTCTAGACACCTCTTCTTGATCCTTTCAATTGGTATTAGAGCTTTGGTCTCCATTGCTTTGGTTTAATCACCATAGGAGGAAGATGGATGAGTCTACTTTGGGTAGTCTTAGACATAGAGTGCATATACTTGATGGAGAGTATTTTCATGAGTGGAAAATTGAGATGCTTGTGATTTTCAATGAATATCATTTGAACAAGTACATTACTAGCCCTTGTGCACCTCATGTTGATCCTATGCATCCTACCCTTGATGACATGATTCACAATCTTAGAACTATAGATCTTATCACTAGAGGTTTGCCTAGAAACTTGATAGGTTGCTTGCCTACTCTTAAGTGTGCCTACACCATATGGAAATTTCTTGAGGAACGATTTCCAAATTATTCCTTCCAAAATCTAGATGAAATTCTCCATAGGTCCATTGCCTTGAGTAAGATGAATTACAATGATCCTAAGTTTGGTGATTGTCTATTTGAGCTTACAAATCTTATGCGTGCCAAAGGAGATGTTGGAATCATTAGCGATATTATTTCCGAAGCTATTAGAATTCACAAAGAAGATTATTGTCAAAATCATTTATCTAATGAATTATCCTCTCTAGGAATTGATCCATCACATGATGATGTTGAACATGGATACTATGATGAGGATGATGATAGTGACTTTGATCTTGATGATGCAATGAGACACTTTGGTCTTATGGCAAATCTTCGGGGATACATGGCAGGAGGAAAGGAATGGGTTCTTGATAGTGGATGTACCGATCACATGACCGGAGATAAATATATGTTTTGTGAGCTTGCTGAAAACAACGACCCTCGAAAGTATGTCACTTTTGGTGATAACTCAAAGGGTAAGGTGGTTGGACTCGGTAAGGTGGCCATCTCACATGATAGCTCCATACAAAATGTCATGTTCGTTGAATCTCTTGGGTACAATTTACTTTCAGTATCTAGACTTGCTGATTTCGGTTTCAATGTCCTATTTATTTACTGAAGTAGATTGCCAAGTGTTTCGAAGAGATAATCATAAAATGGTCTTTACTGGTATACGTAGAGGTGATCTTTACATTGTTGATTTCACTAAAAAGGCTCAACCTAGAACTTGCTTAATTGCTAAACCCTCTAAAGGTTGGTTGTAGCATAGACGGCTAGGTCATGTGGGCATGCGAAACCTTGACAAGCTTATTAAAGGTAATCATATCCTCGGTGTTAACGATGTCATATTTGATAAGGATAGACTTTGCAGTGCTTGTCAAGCAGGTAAACAGGTTGGAGGAAGGCATCCCGTGAAGAACATCATGAATACAAGGAGGCCGCTCGAGGTACTTCACATGGATCTTTTTGGTCCCAACGCTTACAAAAGTCTAGGTGGAAATTCTTTTGGTCTAGTTATAGTTGATGATTTTTCAAGATTTACGTGGGTGTTCTTTCTTGATGATAAATCGCAGGTCCAAAAGATCTTCAAAAACTTCGCTAGGAAGGCCCAAAATCAATTTGAAGTGAAGATCAAGAAGGTTCGCAGCGACAACGGAATGGAGTTCAAGAACGCAAATGTGGACACCTTTCTTGATGAAGAAGGGATTTCACGTGAGTTCTTGGCTACGTACACACCTCAACAAAATAGAGTTGTTGAGAGGAAGAACCAGACGCTCATTGAAATGGCGAGAACGATGCTTGATGAGTACAAGATGTCGAAGCACTTTTGGGCGGAAGCAGTTGAGACAACTTGTCATGCAACAAATCGCTTGTATCTTCACAAGCTACTTGGCAAGATGGCATACGAGCTCCTCACCGGTAACAAACCCCAAGTTGGATACTTTTGAGTATTCGACTCAAAGAGCTACATTCTTGATAAGCATTGTTGTTCTAAATTTGCTCCTAAATCTCATGAAGGTTTCCTACTTGGTTATGGCTCAAACTCTCACACTTACTGTGTCTACAATAATTTCACCCAAAAGGTTGAAGAGATGGTAGATGTGAAGTTTGATGAATCTAAAGGCTCGCAAGTAGAGCAATTGCCAATTGATGTAGGAGACAAAGACCCATCGGAAGCAATCCAAGACTTGTCTATTGGCGAGATTCGTCCAACGGAGGTAAAGGAGAGTACCTCGTACGTCCAAGTGGAAGCTTCCACATCACGACAAGGTGAACCAAGAGTTGATACGGAAGCATCCACAAGTGGCAGACACCAAGACGAAGAAAACGAGGAAGTACACCAAGATGAACATCAACAACCTCCTTCTCCACCACGACAAGAGAACGACAACGTCAACAATGAAGAAGGCCAAGAAGAAGAACACGATGAAGAAGATGTTCCACCCAGATCCAAGCAAAAGCTTTCACGAGTTGGAGCAAGAGTCGCCAAAGACCATCCCGTCGAGCAAATCTACAATGATATCCAAACCGGGAGAATCACTCGCTCTAAAACTCGTTTGGCTAACTTTTGTGAACATTAATCATTCATCTCTAGCATTGAACATATGAAGGTTGAAGAAGCATTGGAAGATCTGGATTGGATAGACGCCATGCATGAAGAGCTACACAACTTTGAGAGAAATCAAGTTTGTACATTGGTTGAGAAGCCCGACAACAACCACAACATCATTGGTACCAAATGGGTGTTTCACAACAAGCAAGATGAATATGGACAAGAAGTTCGCAACAAAGCACGTCTCGTCGCCCAAGGCTACACTCAAGTCGAAGGTATGGACTATGGTGAGACATATGCCCCCGTTGCTAGACTTGAGTCCATTCGCATCTTACTTGCCTATGCTAATCACCATGATATCACCTTGTACCAAATGGACATTAAAAGTGCTTTCCTAAATGGTGAAATAGAGGAGGAAGTTTATGTTAAGCAACCTCCCGGCTTTGTCAATCCTAAGAAACCTAATCATGTTTACAAACTTCACAAAGCTCTTTATGATCTTAAACAAGCTCCTAGAGCGTGGTATAAATGCTTGCCAAGTTCCTTATTGAAAAAGGGTTTGAAATTGGAAAATTTGATTCTACTCTTTTTACTAAACGGGTTAATGGAGAACTATTTGTGTGCCAAATCTATGTTGATGATATTATATTTGGTTCGACTAACCCTCACTTTAGTGAAAAGTTTGGAAAGCTAATGTCAGAGAAGTTTGATATGTCTATGATGAGCGAACTCAAGCTCTTTCTTGGTTTGCAAATCAAGCAAACTAAGGAAGGCACCTTTGTCTCTCAAATAAAGTACACCAAGGACTTATTCAAGAAGTTCAACATGCAAGAATGCAAAGGTATGACTACACCCATGCCTACTAGTGGACATCTTGATTTGACCAAAGATGGTGAACCGGTTGATCTAGAGGTTTACCGATCCATGATTGGTTCATTGTTATATCTATGTGCCTCTCGTCCCGATATTATGCTAAGTGTGTGCATGTGTGCACGATATCAAGCGGCCCCTAAAGAATGTCATCTTAAGGCTGTGAAAAGGATAGTGCGATACTTAATACATACACCAAATTTTGGCATTTGGTATCCAAAGAGGGCCTCTTTTAATCTTGTTGGCTACTACGACTCGGACTATGCCAGTGACAAGGTTGATAGAAAGTCCACTTCAGGTACTTGTCAATTTCTTGGTAGATCTCTTGTGTCTTGGTCCTCCAAGAAACAAAACTCGGTATCCTTATCCACCGCCGAAGCGGAATACATTGCCGCTGGTTCATGTTGTGCTCAATTACTTTGGATGATCCAAACTCTTAAGGATTATGGGATATATGTGAAACATGTTCCGTTGCTTTGTGATAATGAAAGTGCTATCAAGATTGCTCACAATCCCGTGCAACAGTCTCGAACTAAGCATATTGAAGTTCGTCATCATTTCATTCGAGATCACATTGCCAAAGGGGACATTAATCTTAAGCATGTTCGCACCGATAAGCAATTAGCGGATATATTCACCAAACCGCTTGATGAGAAAGTCTTTTGCTGTTTGAGAGGTGAATTGAACATCATTGATGCTTCAAACTTGGAGTAGGAACTCCATTTGGATACATGCAAGGCATGAGCCTTTGACTAATCCTTGATATTTCTTTCATATTGCTACTTATACGTCTTGGATATATTTGCACCCTTGCATGCTATCTAACCCTTGTAGGTACTTGGATGAATCTAAATCTATGAGATTGAAACCCACTCACATCTTGAGCAAATCTCTACATCACCAAGTCTCTACACAATGGTGGTTGAAGACAAGGAAGCACGAAACCTTTCAAACATATCCTTTGACAAATTATATATTGAGTTTTATGACAGTCATTTTGGATACACAAGTGCTCTTCCTTGCAAAACTAACACATGTAGGTAGATTAACTCAAATTCCAAGTGGAGCTCCCAACTCTTGATGAGCTACATCAACCTTGAGCAACCCACACAAGTTCAACTACATGATCACGATCAACACCACCACCCAAGGTATTTTATTCCATCTTAGAGAAGCTTTACTCCAAGTCATGAGTCAAAGCAACTGAACAAGATGTGAATACATAAAAATGCTTAAACGAAAAATGGTAACCCCATTTTGAGCTTAAACAATGAGTATGACCTATGATCAAGTGATCTCGCTTGACTCGTAAGTCAATATACTCTAACATAGGTGACCTTGTCGCCGAACAATTCTAAATGAAGTTCTCGTGTGTTCTTTTCTGTGCTCTTGCATTTGTCTCATGCATATTTGGTTCCCCTTTCAAAAAAAACTTCATCTAGATTTCTTTTCTGATTCTTTTTGTTCTGCTTTCCCTGCATCCAATTCTTTGCAAATCTTTCAGTTAATTCCTTGCGAATCCTTGTGAGATCTTACTTGTCTAGTGAGCTGAGGTGACAAGTGTTTTCTCTGGGATGAACTCGGTCACACCGATCTATTGTTTTTGGTCGAACTGAATCCTTTCGGTGCAACCGAAGCACACAAGTCGGCGCCACCGATTTTACTGCAGAAAAGACATCTTGCCACTTGTTCCTGCATTCCTTTTGATCCAGCTCCACTCAATGATTCTTGTCCTCTACCAGCATCACATTCGCCTTGCTGCTTTGTTCTGTGACTCAAGGACCAAACCCATTTGTAACAAAAATCCAGAAGAACCCTTCTTGGAAATTGATGTCAAAGGGGGGGAGAGAGAGATCACATCAAAGCTTAATCATATCTATAGGGGGAGAGAGAGTAATCATCAAGGACCCCAGATGCTTGGTGTTCATGAGGAGAGAAGTCACATGTCTTTAAGAGGGGAAAGACATGTTCATATTTGGTTGTTTGAATTAGCTCTGTTTCTTTCCTTTGCTCTGATTTTCTGTTCCCTATCTTCTCCTAGTATCCCATGCTAGATTCAGGGTGATCAAGACATCTAAGGGAAGGAAATCCTTGAATTCATTGCACATCTTTACCTCTGTGGACATGTCTATATCAAATGGGGTACTCAGTACTCACTCTCTACATGTCATCCCAGTCTTGGTACTCTTGTGGTTTCTTTTGTTTGCTCTAACTAGTAGGTGTATCTGTGTTATCTAGCCATGTTTACGCAGGTTCATTCGTTCCTAAGCCAACTCAAGACCACAAGGTAAGTATATGCATCACAATCATGTGTATGAGGATATTTTGCTGATGTACATACTGTTTGCAAGAAGGACTCATGAGCATGAAGGTACATTTCCTATTTTCACATCTTTTGCTCTGTTGCATATAGCCAAGATGCATGTAACACATTGCTTACTCTGTCATGCTTATGCATTCACATGCTCCTATATTCCATATTTACATGATCGCATACATGTAGGGGGAGCCTATGCATGTTACATGTCTTTCCAAAGCTTTACTGGTTATTCTCTATATCTTTATATAAAGCTTTGATGTATGTTGTCATCAATTACCAAAAAGGGGGAGATTGAAAGCAAAAGTGCTCCCTGGGTGATTTTGGTAATTAATGTCAACATATCTCTTGTTGGACTAATACTTTTACCTAGTATGTCTCAGATAAAGTTCAACAATGAAGTGGCATGGACTAGAGGATGTGGAACCCCTTCAAGATGCTAAGGACAAAGGATTGGCTCAAGCTCAAAGCACAAGACTATACATTTTACTTTTATTGATCCAAGATCACATTGAGTCTATAGGAAAGCCAATACTATTAAGAGGGGATGAGGTGTTGCTTAATGGCTTGCTTGCTCAAAGTGCTTAGTGATATGCTCCAAAGCCCTCAACCACTCTCTCACATCCACATATGTCCCAAACCAAAAGTCAAACTCGGCCCTAACGAAACTTTCTATCCGGTGCCACCGAGTTCTCTTGACATAGCCATTGCCACAAACCCTAATCAAACCGGTCTCACCGATGGGATCTCGGTCTCACCGAGATGGACTTGCAAACTCTCTATTGCCTAGTGCAATAATTTCGGTCCCATCGAGGTATGCAATCGGCCCAACCGACTTTGCTTGGCCAACTCTCTGTTTCGCTTATTACCCAAATCGGTCCCACCGAGTTTGTATAATCGGTCAAACCGAGTTGAGGCTTTACCCTAACCCTAGCACATTGGTCCTACCGAGTTGATCATATCGGTCCCACCGAAATGCCTAATGGTCACATTATGAACTAAATCGGTCTGACCGAGTTTCACAATTTGGTCCCATCGAGTTTGGTAAATTGTGTGTAATAGTTAGATTTTGTGTGGAGGCTATATATACCCCTCCACCCACTCTTCATTCATGGAGAGAGCCATCAGAACATGCCTACACTTCCAACATACATTTTCTGAGAGAGAACCACCTACACTTGTGTTGAGATCAAGATATACCATTCCTACCACATAAATCTTGATCTCTAGCCTTCCCCAAGTTGCTTTCCACTCATATCTTCTTTCCATCAAATTCAAATCCTGTGAGAGAGAGTTGAGTGTTGGGGAGACTATCATTTGAAGCACAAGAGCAAAGAGTTCCTCATCAACACACCATTTGTTACTTCTTGGAGAGTGGTGTCTCCTAGATTGGCTAGGTGTCACTTGGGAGCCTCTGTCAAGATTGTGGAGTTGAACCAAGGAGTTTGTAAGGGCAAGGAGATCGCCTACTTTTGAAGATCTACCCTAGTGAGGCAAGTCCTTCGTGGCGACGGACATGGTGGGATAGACAAGGTTGCTTCTTCATGGACCCTTCGTGGGTGGAGCCCTTCGTGGACTCACGCAGCCGTTACCCTTCATGGGTTGAAGTCTCCATCAACGTGGATGTACGATAGCACCACCTATCGGAACAACGACAAAAACATCCGTGTCTCCAATTGTGTTTGCACACTCCAATCCCATCCCTTTACTTTCTTGCAAGTTCATGCTTTACTTTTCGTTGCTCATATACTCTTTGCATGCTTGCTTGATATGTATTGTGAATGTTAAAATTTGTGCCAAAACTCCACTTCAATTCAAAAGAGATTAAAAACTGCAACTTTTCTTACTTAGAGTCTATTCACCCCCCCCCCCTCTAGACACCTCTTCTCGATCCTTTCACTATCCAGCTTGTATTATGTTCTACCTTGA
>NC_041385.1:171423720-171426323 GCF_002162155.2 Triticum dicoccoides
AGTCCTTTATGTCAAGGATGTCGCAAGGATTGCTCCACTTCTTAAGGATTCTTGGTATAGTGATATTTCTCACAAGCACCATTCTTTCTTGGTCCCCGTATTGACTAACCGGGAAAATCAACAAGTCGACGGTGCTGTTTGGATTGTGCCCTTCTAGCAACCCTATTGCTTTGAAGCTAATGGTCGACCATTCATTCTTAGACTATTGGTTATCGAATCACCATTCTAACATTGGTCATGCTACCTGAGCCCATATTTCGGGTGCACCTTTCAACCAATATCTAATTGTGTATGTTTTCCTCAGGCATACATCATTATATCATTTAATCTAACAAATGTTATCTCTTTGTTTACATTATCGAGGAGATACATCTTTTTGGAAATCTCGATGAGTTGTCGCCAAGTCCATCTGCCACCTCCTCATCCTCTCCTTGGTTTAATGATGAACTCTTGTTTTGGAACTCGCTTCCATAGTTCATTTCCCGAGTATTTTTGATGTCATCTTGTCAATTTCTGTTGCACCTTTTCTCCTCGGGCATCTTGAGTCTGAGGTATCCTGACACCAACCAGATCTGAATCTCGGTCAGATATGATGGTTGGAACATATATCCACGAGTTATAACATTTGTCTTTATATGATTCGGTAAGATGATGTCATGCCTAGCACACCCAGCTAGAGGCCCTATTGTTATAGTTTCCTTTTCTCAAGGTTATCCATTCTTCCATGAGGAAATGGTAAGACTTATTCTACAAGTTGTTCCTGATAAATCCTTCGTGTATCCAAGGCCTCACCTTTGCTTGAAGACCTTTTCAATGCCATCTCGAAACATGTCTGTGCTACTTTGATTCTCAATAAAAAAATTTGAGGCACAACGCTAAGTTTTTCCTTATCAATTATCCAAACACCGTTGCATGGGTAATGTCATGAAATTTCTCTCCCATTGCCTAAAGGGTTTTCTACATTATATCCTGTCATGGATATCCTGCTCTGCTTGTCCTTGGGAAGGATATACCCCTGAAATATTTGTTTAAACACATTTTCCCTTTCATTGTTCTGTTTAATCTGATAATCACTTTTTCCTTTCCCTTGTCTTGTTTAACCTTTCTCATGGTTTATATGATTTGAGCAGTAATGATTCGCTGCTTATGTAAACACCCTGGTGTACAACCTTGTCAATAAGACCGTGTTACTATTGTTGATGACATTTCGGTAGCCACCGATGGACGAGAACTTTGCCTATTGTCCTGCCTCGTTCAACAAGCAGGAAAATGGTTCTCTTCGTCCCTCGCCCTTGGTACCGACATTGTTGCCGACATAACTGACAGGTTATTCTCTAACATGCCTTGCTATCATAACCGTGCAAGATGTCACTGCTCTTTCTACTTTTAACCGACATGGTGGGCCCATAACCCATAGTTTGATAGGTTCAAAACCTGACTCTCATGTACACCATGTTGCCAAAGTTATTCCTCGCGCTTGACTTCATATGTAATTCATGGGCCACCTGCCTAGTGATCTATTTTGGTATCAGATGCAATACTTATTCCCATTGCTCTGAATTCCTTTCACACTTTGTTCTAGGCGACAAACGATTGCATGTGTGATTCACACTTCTATTTTGCAACTTCTTTGCTCTCAATAATGTCTTAAGTTTCAAATCGACAGTTACTTTCCGCCACCTTCCCCCATGTTATATACAAGATAAGCAACACTGTAGCGGCCCGTTCTTCGGGAATACCCCATTATCCTTTTGTAAGTATGATGGAGACCCCGAAGAAAGGATGACGACTTCATCATGATGACCTGAAGCAGAGAAAGAACACATCAACATAGTGGATCGACCACTTCGAGAAGAGCAACCAAGACCGAGAAGATTCTTTAGAATTTCATATCCAGACCTTTCCCCCCTTAGTCCCCCTCTTAAATCTCGGGACGAGATTTCTTGTAGTGGAGGAGAATTGTCACGCCCGGATAATTAAGCTACAGTAATCTCTGCTAACAATGGCATGTCACCACGATTACCGTTGTTAATCTCGCTATGATTAAATCTCGTTTGGATTCAAAATTCAAATGCAAGTTAAAGAATAAAAGTTATCAAATATTAAAACTAAAATGTTCTGGATGTGACAAATTATTCATAAGTAATAGTGGTGGAGAAACAACATTTTTGTAAAATGTTTGACTACCTTAGACTAATTAAAAACAGTGACTAAAACAATAATTTAATTGCTTTGAAATTATGAAAATATTAAACAAATATGTTTGGGCTACAAACTAGGTTTGGTAGTGGCCTATATTAAGGAGACTAATTTAGGTGGTATCTTGGTATTTCATAAAAACAACTATAAGTGAAACAGAAAAGAATAACAAAAAAAGAGGCAAAGACAAGAAGCCTGCCTTTCCCCTTTGGGCTTCGGCTTAACTAGCCTCTGGGCCGCCAGGCCGGCCCACCCCACTCCCCATACCCCCCCCCTATCGGCCGAAACCCTAGGCAACCACCCCCACTAACGCCCCCACTCTCTCCCGCACGAACCCCCCCTTCCCTCTCGTTCTCCAACGGCGCACGCTCCTTGTGCCCGATCCCTTGTCGCGCTGGAACCCC
>NC_041385.1:171426999-171510427 GCF_002162155.2 Triticum dicoccoides
CCGAGCGCCACGCCGCGCCCGAGGACTGCTGCCACCGCCCCGTCGCCGCATCAAGCTCTCTCCCGCCGGATCCCCATCGTCCCGATCTGGATCGGCACCTAGCCCGATCCCCGACGCCACCTCGTCGGCGCCACCCCGTCGCCCTCCACCTCGACCTCGCCTCGCCTTATCTCGTCATCTCCTCCTCGTCGGGCAACTCCGAACCACGCCGACCCCCTCCCCTACAACGTTCGTGAGCACGCTCTCCTTTCCTTCCCTCTGCTCGCTCGTCACCGAACGTGCCCGCCTCCCCTGCGTCGGCTGCACTCACCGCAACCCGGGGCCGTCCCTCCCACGCGCCCCGGGTTCTCGCATCCTACCATCTTGCCCCTGGCCTCGCCGTCCTGTTGCGCTCGCCGCCGCCGCCTCCGCGTGCGGCCATCGCGCCTCGCCGCCCAACCCGCTCTCCCTGCTGCCTGTTGCCTCGGCTCCACCATGCCGCGTGCGACCCCGCTACCCACTGCACTCATCCGCCGTGGCCCGCGCCCATCCTTGGTCGGTGCCGTGCCCCACAGTGGCCGCCGGTGAGCCCCTTCCCTGGTGCGTGCGTGCGAGCCGAGCCGCACCACTGGCTGGGTCGCTGCCGCTGGGCCCACCCCTGGAAAAAAGAAACAAACAACAAAAAGGAAATAATTAAAATAATAATAGGAAATAAATTAATAATAATCAGTAAATTAATTAATTGATGAATTAATTAATTAAATTTTAGTTAATTAGCCTAATCACCCTATGACACCTCGGCCCCAATGCCCAGATTTGACTTGTCAACAGTCAACACTTTGACTGTTGACTACTGAGTCAACACCTGTTTGGCCCCACCATTAATAGGCTCTAACTAGATTAGTGTTAGGTGACTAAACTAATCTAGTCTTAATTCAAAGTTAATTAATTATAGAAATTCAATAAAACTTTGGAAAATCATAAAAATAATCCGTAACTCCGATGAAAAAACTTTATACATCAAAGTTGATCAGAAAGATGAGACGAATCCAAATATGCAGTCCGTTCGTCCGCCATGCATCCCTAGCATAGTGGACCAGCAACTTCTCACCTCTGGTCTGTCTATCCGAAAACGTGAAACACCGTGAATACTTTCCCGGATGTTTCCCCCCTTCACAAGTATCACTCACTATCGCGTTAGGTCACCCCGAGCACCACGTATTGCCACATTATGCTTTATGATGCTTTGATTGCTCTGTCATTATTGTGTTCCCCCTCCGTTACTTTTTTCTGGTAGACCCCGAGACTGTCGGCGACCTTGTTTGACTATGGTGTTGACGACCCGTCCTTGCTAGAGCAACCAGGCAAGCCCCCCTTGATCACCAGATATCGCCTATTCTTCCCTCTACTGCTTGCATTAGAGTAGAGTAGCATGTTACTGTTTGGTTAATCCTATTCTATTGCACAGCATGTCATTGTTGCTGCAGTTGTTGATACCTTACCCGCAATCCTAAATGCTTAGTATAGGATGCTAGTTTATCATCTGTGGCCCTACATTCTTGTCCATCTTCCTTGCTATACTATCGGGCCGTGATCACTTGGGAGGTGATCACGGGTATATACTTACATACATGCATACTACAGATGGTGACTAAAGTTGGGTCGCTCGTTGAGTACCCGCGGTTGATTCATGGATTGGGGGCAGAAAGGACATACTTTCCTAACGACCCTCTGAGTGGATCTTTGTGGCGGAGCGACAGGGCAGGATGAGACCACCTAGGTGAGAAGTGGGCCTCGCCCGGGTCGGCATTCGCGGTAACTTCATAATAACATGGTTAACAAGATCTTGGTATTTGATCTGAGTCTGGCCACTGGCCTATACGCACTAACCAACTACGCGGGAACAGTTATTGGCACTCGACATCATGGTATCAGCCGAAGCCTTCTTGACGTCAGCGACTAAGCGGCGCGCACCGATTGGACTGGAACACCTGCTCTTGTATTAGGGAGGCTAGGTCTGCTTCCGGCCGCCCTCGCAATGTGCAAGTGTGGAATGGGCGATGGGCCCAGACCCCTGCGTGCATAGATTTAGACCGGCATGCTGACCTCTCTGTTGTGCCTAGGTAGGGCTACACCGTGTTGATCTTCTGAGGCCGGGCATGACCCAGGAAAGTGTGTCTGGCCAGAGGGATCAGGCATGTTGGGTTATGTGGTGCACCCCTACGGGGAAGTTTATCTATTCGAATAGCTGTGTCCCTCGGTAAAAGGACGACCCAGAGTTGTACCTTGACCTTATGACAACTAGAACCGAATACTCAATAAAACACACCCAGACAAGTTCCAGAGACAACCGAGTGATCGCTTTCCCACAGGGCGACGAGGGGAGGATCGCCGGGTAGGATTATGCTATGCGATGCTACTTGGAGAACTTCAATCTACTCTCTTCTACATGCTGCAAGACGGAGGCTGCCAGAAGCGTAGTATTTGATAGGACTAGCTATCCCCCTCTTATTCTGGCATTCTGCAGTTTAGTCCACCGATATTGGCTCTTTACACATATACCCATGCATATGTAGTGTAGATCCTTGCTTGCGAGTACTTTGGATGAGTACTCACGGTTGCTTTGCTACTTCTTTTTCCCCCTTTCCCGGTTATTGCGATCATATGATGGAGTCCAGGAGCCAGAGGATCCCGAGGATGAGTCTACTTGGAGTTCGGCTTCGAGGAGTAGTTAGGAGGTCCCAAGCATGAGGCCTCGCCTTTTCGATCGTTGCTACTTTTGTGTTGGCCATCTTATGACAACTTGTTTAACTTATGTCTATACTCAGATATTGTTGCTTCCGTTGACTCGTTTATGTTCGAGCACTTGTATTTGAGCCCTCGAGGCCCCTAGCTTGTAATATGATGCTTGTATGACTTACTTTACTTTTAGAGTTGTGTTGTGATATGTTCCTATGAGTCCCTGATCTTGATCGTACACATTTGTGTGCATGATTAGTGTACGATTGAATAAGGGGCGTCACATGATTCCTCCTCCATGGCCTCCCCCTGGATGGGGAGAGGTTCCCCCTTCGGTCCTTGGCCTTCATGGCGATGATGGCCCCTCCGGGATCCTTCTCCACGGCCTCCGGTGATGATGGCCCCCTCTGACAGGGTGCCAGAGAGGGCCTAGATTGATTTCTCGTGGCTACAGAGGCTTGCGGCGGCGGAACTTCCGATCTAGGTTATTTCCCGAAGCTTTCTGTATTTATAGCTGAGGTTGGCGTTGATTTCACGTCAGGGGGGTCCCCGAGGTGGCCACGAGATAAGGGGTGTGCCCCAGGGGGGTGGGCACGCCCCCACCCTTGTGGGGCCCACGGGACTCCCCTCCGGTAGATTTTTGTTCCAGTATTTTTTGTATATTCCAGAAAAATTCTCCGTTGATTTTCATCGCGTTCCGAGAACTTTTATTTCTGCACAAAAACAACACCATGGTAGTTCTGCTGAAAACAGCGTCAATCCGGGTTAGTTCTAATCAAATCATACCAAAACATATAAAACTATTGTAAACATGGCATGAATACTGATACGTCTCCAATGTATCTATAATTTTTGACTGTTCCATGCTATTATATTACCCCTTTTGGATGTTTATGGGCTTTATTTTACACATTTATATCATTTTTGGGACTAACCTACTAACCGGAGGCCCAGCCTGTATTGCTGTTTTTTTTGCCTATTTCAGTATTTCGAAGAAAAGGAATATCAAACGTAGTCCAAACGAAATGAAACCTTCAGGAGCGTGATTTTTGGAACGAACGTGATCCAGAGGACTTGGAGTGCAAGTCAAGAAGCAGCCGAGGCGGCCACGAGAGGGTAGGGCATGCCCCCCCTATAGGGCGCGCCCCCCTGTCTCGTGGGCCCCTCGGGTGGCCACCGACGTACTTCTTCCTCCTATATAAGCCTACGTACCCCAAAAACATCTAGGGAGCACTCGAAACACAATTTCCACCGCCGTAACCTTCTGTATCCGCGAGATCCCATCTTGGAGCCTTCGCCGGCGCTCCGCCGGAGGGGGAATCGACCACGGAGGGCTTCTACATCAACACCATAGCCCCTCCGATGAGTTGTGAGTAGTTTACCATAGAACTTCAGGTCCATAGTTATTAGCTAGATGGCTTCTTCTCTCTTTTTGGATCTCAATACAATGTTCTCCCCCTCTCTTGTGGAGATCTATTCGATGTAATCTCTTTTTGCGGTGTGTTTGTCAAGATCCGATGAATTGTGGGTTTATGATCAAGTTTATCTATGAATAATATTTGAATCTTCTGTGAATTCTTTTATGTATGATTGAGTTATCTTTGCAAGTCTCTTCGAATTATCAGTTTGGTTTGGCCTACTAGATTGATCTTTCTTGCCATGGGAGAAGTGCTTAGCTTTGGGTTCAATCTTGCGGTGTCCTTACCCAGTGACAGAAAGGGTTGCAAGGCACGTATTGTATTGTTGCCATCGAGGATAAAAAGATGGGGTTTATATCATATTGCATGAGTTTATCCCTCTACATCATGTCATCTTGCTTAATGCGTTACTCTGTTCTTTATGAACTTAATACTCTAGATGCAGGCAGGAGTCGGTCGATGTGTGGAGTAATAGTAGTAGATGCAGGCAGGAGTCGGTCTACTTGTTGCGAACGTGATGCCTATATACATGATCATGCCTAGATAATCTCATAATTATTCGCTTTTCTATCAATTGCTCGACAGTAATTTGTTCATCCACCGTAATACTTACGCTATCTTGAGAGAAGCCTCTAGTGAAACCTATGGCCCCCGGGTCTATCTCTTATCATATTTGCTTCCAATCTACTTTTATTTGCATCTTTACTTTTTGCATCTATATTATAAAATACCAAAAATATATTTATCTTATCATACTATCTTATTAGATCTCACTTTCACAAGTGGCCGTGAAGGGATTGACAACCCCTTTATTGCGTTGGTTGCGAGTTTTTTGTTTGTTTGTGTAGGTGCGTGGAACTTTTGAGTAGCCTCCTACTGGATTGATGCCTTGGTTCTCAAAAACTGAGCGAAATACTTAAGCTACTATTGTTGCATCACCCTTTCCTCTTCAAGGAAAACCAACGCAAGCTCAAGACGTAGCAAGAAAGATTGCTGGCGCCATTGCCGGGGAGGTCTTCGCTCAAGTCAAGACATAACAAATACCCATCACAAACCCATCTCCCTCGCATTTACATTATTTGCCATTTGCCTCTTGTTTTCCTCTCCCCCACTTCACCCTTGCCGTTTTATTCGCCCTCTCTTTTCCGCTTGCCTTCTCCTCCTCTCTTTTCGCTTGCCTCTTTTCTGTTTGCTCGTGTGTTAGATCGTTTACCTTGTCGCTATGGCTAGTCCTCCTATCCTTTTTATTACTCCCGAACATGAAATTCTCAATTTTAAGCAAAGGGAGGGAGAAAATTTAAAAGATGCATGGCATAGAATTTGCAGTGCTCAAAATAAATCTACTAGGAAGCTTTCTACTTCCGTTCTTCTTCGCAATTTTTATGTAGGCATTACTCCTTGGAATAGACGCGTTCTTGATACCGTTACCGGAGGGGATTTCTTGAGTAGCCATACGTTTGATGCTTATAATGCTATGTTAGATTTGTTTGGCCCACCACCTCTTTTGGTCAATGGAGCTGTTTTAACTTTGGAACATGTGATGCAACGACTTGAGATTATTGAAAATAAAATTGCCGCGGTTGAGTTGATTGAAAATTTGGATAAAAAGATTCATAATCACATTACCCAATATGGATCTAGGGTTGGAGTTACTTTGAAAAATCTTAAAGAGAAAGATCCTATAGTTAATGAAAAATTAGATCTAGATTCTGCAAGAATTGGTAAACTTGAGGATATCATTACTAACTTAGGTTCTGTGCTTTCTTCCATGAAAAACACTCCAAAACCCCCTACCAAAACTGCCAAATTTATTTATGTTCCTAAAAATAAGGGTGAATCTTCTACTAAGGGAGACGCGGATCTCAAATCCATAAGTGTTCATCCCAATTGTCTCTCTATCGTTAAGGAACCTTTTGCTACAAACGAATTTCTTGTATTTTTGCCTAAAGGTTTAATCATTGCTAAAAAGGGAGAAACCCCTAAAGATCATAAGTGCTCTACCTATGAACTAAGTGCCAAAGATGGCACTACGTAGATCTATCTTCGCTTTTATGCCTAGCTAGGGGCGTTAAACGATAGCGCTAGTTGGGAGGCAACCCAATTTTCTTTATGTTTTTTGTTTTTGTTCCTGTTTAGTAATAAATTTTGCTTCTACTTTCTGTTTAGATGTGTTTTTACCTTTTAATTAGTGTTTGTGCCAAGTAGAACCTATAGGATAACCTATGATGATAGTTGATTTGATTCTGCTGAAAAACAGAAACTTTGCACTCACGAGAAAAAATTCAATAAATCAGAGAAACGAGATTTTGCATTGATTCTTTTTGCTGCTGATCAATAAACAAAGTTTCCAGTACATCATATTTTGGTAGGATTTTTAGAGTTTCAGAAGTTTGCGTTAGTTACCGATTGCTACAGACTGTTCTGTTTTTGACAGATTCTGTTTTTCGTGCGTTATTTGCTTATTTTGATGCATCTATGGCTAATATGTAAGGGTATGAACCATAGATAACTTGGAATACAGTAGGTTTAAAACTAATATAAATAAAGAATGAGTTCATTGCAGTACCTTATGTGGTGGTTTTGGTTTCTTTCACTAACGGAGCTTATAAGATTTCCTGTTGAGTTTTGTGTTGTGAAGTTTTCAAGGTTTCGGTAAAGATTTGATGGACTATGGAATAAAGGGTGGAAAAAGCCTAAGCTTGGGGATGCCCAAGGAACCCCAAGATATTCAAGAATAGCCAAGAGCTAAGCTTGGGGATGCCCGCGGAAGGCATCCCCTCTTTCGTCTTTGTTCATTGGTAACTTTACTTGGAGGTATATTTTTATTCGCCACATGATATGTGTTTTGCTTGGAGCGTCGTGTATTATATTAGTCATTGCTTTTTAGTTTAACACAATCATCCTTGCTGTAACACACCTTTTGGGAGAAGCCTATTTGATTGAAATTTATTAGAATATGCTATGTGCTTCACTTATATCTTTTGAGCTAGATAGTTTTTGCTCTAGTGCTTCACTTATATCTTTTAGAGCACGACGGTGGATTAATTTTGAAGAAATTTTTGATCTCTCATGCTTCACTTATATTATTTTGAGAGTATTTTAGAACAGCACGGTATTTGCTATGGTTATAAGTTGGTCCTAGAATGATGAGCATCCAAGTTGGGTATAATAAAAACTATCATAGAAGTGAATGGGATGCTATGATCAACTTGATACTTGATAATTGTTTTGATATAGGGAGGTAGTGATATTAAAGTCATGCTAGTTGGGTGATTATGAATTTAAAGAATGCTTGTGTTGAAGTTAGCAAGTCCCGTAGCATGCACGTATGGTTAAAGTTGTGTAACAAATTTGAAGTATGAAGTGTACCTGGCTTGTGCATCCTTATGTGTGGCGGTCGGGGACGAGCGATGGTCTTTTCCTACCAATCTATCCCCCTAGGAGCATGCGCATAGTGCTTGGTTTTTGATGACTTCTAAATTTTTGCAATAAGTATATGAGTTCTTATGACTAATGTTGAGTCCATGATTATACGCACTTTAACCTTTCCATCATTGCTAGCCTGTTCGGTACCGTGCATTGCCCTTTCTCACCTTGAGAGTTGGTGCAAACTTTGCCGGTGCATCCAAACCCCGTGATATGATACGCTCTATCACACATAAACCTCCTTATATCTTCCTCAAAACAGCAACCATACCTATCTATTTATGGCATTTCCATAGCCATTCCGAGATATATTGACATGCAACTTTCCACCGTTCCATTCATCATCATCATGACATACATTATTTTTGTCATATTGTCATTGCATGATCATGTAGTTGACATCGTATTTGTGTCAAAGCCACCATGCATAATTTTTTATACATGTCACTCTTGATTCATTGCACCATCCTGGTACACCGCCGGAGGCATTCATATAGAGTCATATCTTGTTCTAGTTTCGAGTTGTAATTCATGTGTATTAATCAATATAAGTGTGATGATCATCATTATTAGAGCATTGCCCAAAAAGAAAAAAAAAGAAAGGCCAAAAAAAGGAAAGGCCAAAGAAAGAAGAAAAAAAGAAAAAAAGAAAAAAAAGAAAAAGAAAATAAATAAAGGGGCAATGCTACTATCTCTTTTTCCACACTTGTGCTTCAAAGTAGCACCTTGTTCTTCATGTAGTGAGTCTCATATATTCTGCTTCGAAGTAGCACCTTGTTCTTCATGTAGAGAGTCTCATATGTTGTCACTTTCATATACTAGTGGGAATTTTTCATTATAGAATTTGGCTTGTATATTCCTACGATAGGCTTCTCAAATGCCCTAGGTCTTCATGAGCAAGCAAGTTGGATGCACACCCACTAGTTTTCTTTTGTTGAGCTTTCATTCATTTATAGATCTAGTGCATCCGTTGCATGGCAATCTCTACTTCTCATGTTGACATCAATTGATGGGCATTCCCATGGCCCGTTGATTATCCTTGTCGATGTGAGACTTTCTTTTTTTGTCTTCTCCACACAATCCCCAATCATTATTCTATTCCACCCATAGTGTTATGTCCATGGCTCACGCTCATGTATTGCGTGAAGGTTGAAAGAGTTTGAGATTATTTAAGTACGAAACAATTGATTGGCTTGTCATCGGGGGTATAGAAGTTGGGAACATCTTTGTGTGACAAAAATGAATCATAGCCTAACTATATGATTTTGTAGGGATGAACTTTCTTTAGCCATGTTATTTTGAGAAGACATGATTGCTTTTATTAGTATGCTTGAAGTATTACTATTTCTTTTGTCAATATGAACTTTTATTTTGAATCATTTGGATCTGAACATTCATGCCACAATAAAGAGAAATTACAATGAGAATTATGCTAGATAGCATTCCACATCAAAAATTCTGTTTTTATCATTTACCTACTCGAGGACGAGCAGGAATTAAGCTTGGGGATGCTTGATACGTCTCCAATGTATCTATATTTTTTGACCGTTCCATGCTATTATATTACCCCTTTTGGATGTTTATGGGCTTTATTTTACACATTTATATCATTTTTTGGACTAACCTACTAACCGGAGGCCCAGCCCGTATTGTTGTTTTTTGCCTATTTCAGTATTTCGAAGAAAAGTAATATCAAACGGAGTCCAAATGGACTGAAACCTTCGGGAGCGTGATTTTTGGAACGAACGTGATCCAGAGGACTTGGAGTGAAAGTCAAGAAGCGGCCGAGGCGGCCACGAGAGGGTAGGCCCCCCCCTATAGGGCGTGCCCCCCTGTCTCGTGGGCCCCTCGGGCGGCCACCGACGTACTTCTTCCTCCTATATAAGCATACGTACCCCGAAAACATCCAGGGAGCACCCGAAACACAATTTCCACCGCCGTAACCTTCTGTATCCGCGAGATCCCATCTTGGAGCCTTCGTCGGCGCTCCGCCGGAGGGGGAATCGACCACGGAGGGCTTCCACATCAACACCATAGCCCCTCCGATGAGTTGTGAGTAGTTTACCATAGACCTTCGGGTCCATAGTTATTAGCTAGATGGCTTCTTCTCTCCTTTTGGATCTCAATACAATGTTCTCCCGCTCTCTTGTGGAGATCTATTCGATGTAATCTCTTTTTGCGGTGTGTTTGTCGAGATCCGATGAATTGTGGGTTTATGATCAAGTTTATCTATGAATAATATTTGAATCTTCGCTGAATTTTTTATGTATGATTGAGTTATCTTTGCAAGTCTTTTCGAATTATCAGTTTGGTTTGGCCTACTAGATTGATCTTTCTTGCCATGGGAGAAGTGCTTAGCTTTGGGTTCAATCTTGCGGTGTCCTTACCCAGTGACAGAAAGGGTTGCAAGGCACCTATTGTATTGTTGCCATCGAGGATAAAAAGATGGGGTTTATATCATATTGCATGAGTTTATTCCTCTACATCATGTCATCTTGCTTAATGCGTTACTCTGTTCTTTATGAATTTAATACTCTAGATGCAGGCAGGAGTCGGTCAATGTGTGGAGTAATAGTAGTAGATACAGGCAGGAGTCGGTCTACTTGTTGTGGACGTGATGCCTATATACATGATCATGCCTAGATAATCTCATAATTATTTGTTTTTCTATCAATTGCTCGACAGTAATTTGTTCACCCATCGTAATACTTATGTTATCTTGAGAGAAGCCTCTAGGAAACCTATGGCCCCTGGGTCTATCTCTTATCATATTTGCTCTCAATCTACTTTTATTTGCATCTTTACTTTTTGCATCTATATTATAAAATACCAAAAATATATTTATCTTATCATACTATCTTTAGTAGATCTCACTTTCGCAAGTGGCCGTGAAGGGATTGACAACCCCTTTATTACGTTGGTTACGAGTTTTTGTTTGTGTAGGTGCGTGGCACTTTTGAGGAGCCTCCTACTGAATTGATACCTTGGTTCTCAAAAACTGAGGGAAATACTTACGCTACTATTGCTGCATCACCCTTTCCTCTTCAAGGAAAACCAACGCAAGCTCAAGACGTAGTAAATACTTCATAAATCATAGATACGTTGGAGATGTATCAATACTTTTTTATACAAATTTGGTCAAAGTTTGTAATGTTTAACTTGATACCTTATATGCGAAGTAAAAGGGAACGGAGGGAGTATATTTTGACAATAACTCGAACCAACTGGCTAAAATTAATACAAACACGACTGGATTTCCGAAAAAACATGGCGAATTTCATTACATTTACATCAAATAAGTGGTGCTAGTCCGGCTTAGGAGGTATAATTACTATCTAATCAAAATTGTCGCTCGCGGATTCCTTTGTCTTCCTTATGTCCGGTAGCCCGATCACCGGACTGCTGGGAGCCCTGGAGGTATATGCTTCAGCGCAAAAGGACGGCTCGCTTCCCCGCTGCTCATCGGGGTGGAGCCCCCGGCTGATGCTTCAGCGGGAGGCGAAGGAGGTGGCTCCATGGTGGGGTCGATGATGGTCCGCGCTGAAGAAGAACCGAGCAAGACACCGGCTGTGTACACCGGTGTCGCCTCGGCGGTGGCCTTCATGGGACCCAAGCGGTGGCGGCCTTTCGTGTTCTTCTTCTCCTCGATGATTCCGACGGACGTGGACGCGCTGCCCACCGACTCGTCGATCTCCATGCACTTATATCTCTGCGTGCATGGCGCGGCCGTAGGCACGGGAGCGCGATCGCAGGCACGGGAGGCGCGGGCACAACCACGGTAGGCGCGGCCACAGACATGGGAGGCACGATCGCAGACACAGGAGGCGCGGAGCGACGCGGTGTCGTCGACGGCAGAGACGATGCATGTGCCGTCGTGCTCCCCGTCGTGTCGGGATGGAGCAACTCGCCACTTCTCCGTGAGCGTGGCTTCGAACGGCGAGTTGTTGAACCACGCGCCAACTGGCTCCATCGGGCTAGGCGAGGGAGGTGGAGCAGCGAGCTGCCTCGCTCGGCGGGCAACCCAGCCGACTTCTATGCCGGAGAGCAGGTCTTCCGGCTCGTCGGATGCCGTCGAAAGAGTGAAGAAAATAATGAAGGAGGAGATGGGAGTGACAGAGTGGTGCGAGTTTTGCCCGGCGTCTGGCCTCATTTAAATACAAGGTGGGCGGGAGGAGCTTAATGTCGGTCCGCTCCTGAACGAACGTGTGGTCGGAGTAGATTTCTTGATTTTCATGTGGGTTTAATGGAGGCGTTAAGGAGACGTGTCCAGTCGGGCGTGTAGCGGGCGGCGCCCTCGGCCGGCACGCCGCTTGAATGACGTTGGCGGTGAGAGGTCACGTTCGTTCTAAGCCGCCTTCAATGTGGAACGATGCACTCTATAGCGGTATGCATGAATGCGGGTAGGTGACACCAGGGAAGGGGGGAGGTGATGTGGAGTCGACTAGATGTCAGTCGTTCGTCGTTTCCGATCTTTCACGATACTAGCAGCAGCAGCACAAAGAAATTCCGGCCAAACAAAGATGCAAGACCATCAGATCAAAAAGGCGCTCGAGCAGACTGAATCAACTCCACGCATAGCAGCGATAAAATCCAACCTGAATCAGCAAAAGCAAAGACAATATTTAATGTCCCCGACATGGAACGTTTTCTAACTTTTTATTCAACTCATGTAGAAACTAATCGGCCTCAGTACACGGCCGAAGCCTTTGCGCGGGCAGGCACAGAACCAAGACCGAATAGGACTCACGCAAAGAGTACTACTTTTATCTAACACCACACGGTTTCCTAGTTGAAAGAAACAAACTAGTTAAGGATTCCACTAATTAACTATACGGCCACGCTGATCACTAGGATCACAGAACCAAATCAGGAATCTTTTTCTTATCAAAACAAGACCGAATCAGCTATGCTAGTTGAATTGGAATAGCACCGACCAGCGTCCAACTCGGATTACGAAAATTAGGCTTGATTTCTTTAGCTCGTGGTTCTGGGGATGGTACTCGCATTGTAATTTAACCAACTGTCAAAATATTTGAATTAGTAACTCCATCTCTTTTTGCACTGCTGGTCACATCAGGAGGGGGAGCGATTTTTGGTGGGCCATGGCGGTCCGAAGCGGCCTTGGGATCGGTCCGAACTGTCGCAATCCTCTCCATTTTTGTCTTTAATTTGTGGGAGAAAACGTGTGTGGAATGCGCTATGGACCGATACATGATCGCGTTGGATGGCTTCCATGGTTCGGACAGTACGATCCGGACGGTTGCTGGAGGTTTGAGGTCGGGGCGTAGTGTCATTATTGAAATTGAAAGTTTCTGAAGAAATTTTTTTGATAAGCTAGCGCGCCGGCTAGACGGTTTCACGCATGACGAGATCGTGTGACGCGTTCTAAAAAAAAGATCATGCGACGCGAGCGATTGGACCGGCTAGATTGATTGACCCGCAGCAAGATGTGACAGGCCAAAGGAACGCAATTTGCATCTGAACATCTACGCGCGCGATCGACCGATGCGACGTGATGCCAAGTTGCCAACTCCTCCTAGCTCGCTACAGCTGCACCGCACCGGTTCCCTGCCGTATCTCGGTGCGCCAGATCGGAGGGTACGTACGTCTATAGGTGCCCGCCTGTCGCTGTGTCTCCATGGTATATAGTGCTGTCTCACTGTTCCATATATAGCCAGCTAGCAGCTGGAGACGATTTGATAGCTGACTAGATGCGACACGGATCCGCAGCGCACTATGAACGAAAGCGCGCAACACGTCAAGTGCAAAGGTACTACCGAAGCTAATTAAGAGCAACTTCAATGGAGCGATCATTTCGTTTGTTTAGGTCATTCAGACATAAAAATTGACCCAACGGGGCGACTTAAACGGATGCCCGTGTCCGCCTGCTGTCCGTTTGTCTGCCCGCCCGACCCAAACTGAACGCGAAAATTGGGCCACAAATGGGTCCGCACGGACAAATGCGGGCGCTCTCGTCGTCCGCTCTCGTCTGCTGCCTCCCTCTCGTGTTCGTCCCTAGGCCCACGTATCAGTGACCGAGCGAGAAAACCACCCCAGCCGCGACCCCCACCCCACCTCCGCCTCCTCCCACAGCCGCACCAGCAGCAACTCCCTGTCGACGGCGATGCATCTCTTCTCAGGCGGCGGTGGCCGCGACCCCCACCCTGCCTCTGCCTCCTCCTCCTCCCGCCACGTCCTCCAGCTCGCCGCCACCTGCTTCTTCTTCCTCATCGCCTTCATCCACCTAAACTTCCCCTCCTCCCGGTCCACCGCGCCGTACCCCCGTCGGCCCTCGCGCCCGCCTCACCCGCAGGCCGGCCCTCCGCCGCGACTCCGTGGCGGCAGAGGCCACTGCGGCCGCCGTCGCCGCCAGGGACCTCTACACCGGATCCAGTTCGACGACGTGGACGGCGGCGCGTGGAAGCAGGGGTGGGAGGTCGCCGTCGGAGCTGGCCGTCCACTCCGCCCGCCCACCTCGATCTCGTATGGTCCCAGTGCAGGCTGTGGCGACGGAGGAACGCGGCGGCGCCGGAAGGAAATCTGCATCTTGCTTGTCCGCTTTGGGTCATTCACGAACGTCGCGTTGGGTGCATCCGCAGACCGTGCGTGTCCGCTTCATATCCGCTAGGCGGATAGGCGACTCAAACGGACGAAAAACAGACAAAATTCATGTCCGTTTGGGTCGTCTCGTTGGAGTTGCTCTAAAGTCGACCCGTGCACCCGAATCTTGTCTTTCTCTTCCCCGGGTGCAGCTGCACGGGCACACGGCTAGTACGTTTTCTTAGAACATCTCACAATTTGTTCACGGATGTGTTTGGCATGATACACGAACCGGTCATCCAACGCATTGCCCGACACACCCATGCACATGTCAAATGCAGATTGAACAAACCGCATGAATTGTTTTCAAAAAGCATAACGTATTGGTGCGGTATCCTTCATTCATTGTCCTAGGGAGGCTAACAGATTGGCGCACAATCTTGCTAGATATAGTTTCAATTTAAATTCTACTTTTGTTTGGGATGGTGATCCTCCCAGCTTTTTACTTTCGGACATTGTGGATGATGTAACTTTGATATGAGTTTAATAAAGTGCGCAAAGTAGTTTTCAAAAAAAAACCGCACGGATTACATACAAACCGAATAATTTCCATGCAAACCAGACAAAGATCGGCATATTACAATTAAACCGAACAAGTTAAACTAGAATTTAAAAAAACTAGAAAAACTAAATCAGGCATCTACCTCGGCACCTCGCACACATGCCCGCCCTGTCCGATGAGACCTCCGCTGTCGTCCAATCCGTTGCCGTGGAATCGCCGTTATGCTCCTTCCGACGGCCGATGGGTGCGTAGGGGCCGCTACAGCTCTGATTGACCGCGGCCTGCCGCTCAGCTTTCTCTACCGCCGCGCACATGGCCGCGTAGGCCGAGGACATAGCTCTGCCGCGCCCGCCTCTCGCCTTCCCTTTGCCGACGACGAAGGAGACGACGTGTAGCGACTCGGCCACGCTGGTCTTAACGAGTTGGTCGCTGAGGCAGACCTGTAGCAGACATATAGGTATATGTTTCTGGATAGTGTCAACATCAGGAATTTTGGGCAAGAGGATAATGAGTTAATGACCCCATAGTTAAATCTGCTGAGATCCAAAGAATGAGTCCAAATCATGCTTAATAACTGGCCAACAAGCCTAATAAAACTCAGCGGGAATTCCACCAGGGCCAGGAGCCCTATTAGCCACTCTTATCAATAACCTGCCAGGAGCCCTATTAGCCACTCTATCAATAACCTGCCAGGAGCCCTTCTATCAATAACTTGTTTAAATCTATCATTATCGGATAAACTTTCTGTATTGTCCCATATATCATCACTCAGGGTCACCCAGTTTCCTTCCACTTTACCAAAAAGACTTATATAATAATCAGTAGCATATGACAACAATTTTCTACTGTTCCTACCGTCGGCAATTTTGTGGAAGAACATGGCGTTATTGTCACCATGTAGTAACCATTTTACATTAGCTCTTTATTGCGAGAATAGTTCCTCTTCTTCATGGATTTCCATAATAAAACTTTGCACAAAATTTTTCCTGGCATATTGTGTGCTGCCATGATTTCGGTTTCTTCCAAAATCTCTAACCGTTCCAATTCAGCCATGAGTTCTTTCTTTTGCTGAATAGTGTCTCCTCAGATGTTCACACCCCGACCTTTTAATTGACTTTTTAACTTTTTAATCTTAAGCAGAAAAGCACTCAAGTTATCCTTGGCATTAACAAAGGAATGCCAAGCTTTCTCCACTCCGCAAAAAATTCAGGGTGTGAAAGCCGAGAAGCCTCAGATTTGAAATCTTTGCTTCTGACTTTCACACACTCTCCAGTGTCCACAGTCAAACGATTTTCATGAGACACAACTCTAACGATTTTCTTAATAGCAGTAAGAGGCAACACACTCTCCAAAGCATCACTAATCAGGATCCTATCTAACTTCTCCAAGGTGGGGTTGTTTGGATTGTTAGACCATGTGTAAGCCCCACGAGATAAATTGTACTTCTCTCAAATAATCAGTACTGATCATACAATTAAACATGACTGTGAGATCTCAAACATAGTTTCCTTGCTCGTGTGGGCTTGAGAATATCTGAGGACGAAGCTAGGCGAACTAGGGAGTCCAAAGGGTCTATTTCATGTAGACCTTTTTTTTTTCATTTTTCGAAAAGAGGAGTGCCTCGGCCTTTGCATTGTAGGATATACACACATCCATTTGATTAAACGTGAATGATGTCATGGCCTCGAGTACTAGACAATAACGCATATAAGAAGAGAACACAATCACAATGGGTCACACCCAAAATTACATAGCTCATCCACGTAATCTACGAGTGGCTCGCCAGCCAAACTGATTGAATAAACCCTACACAACCATTTCGAGCCGGCTAGAACCACGTGCCATAAGCGCCCGCGTGTCCTGTGTCCACATGTTGTAGTAGCCCAGTAGATAACTTGCAAGAAATTAGGAGTATGATTTATGAAAAACGCAATCGTGCCTATGGTTCCATGTTAGTCTATTTTCTAGACTAATATGTAGATTATATTATACTCCTACTAGTAACATCCATTTGAGCGTTAACTAATTCCGAACGAAAGAAGTAGCTAAGTAAAATGACTAGAAATGAAACATCGGGATCTAGAACATTTGGTTCACTTTGGCAGCAAAGACCATGTGAAAAGCTAAGAAACACATTCAAGTCCTAAACCAGTTCTGCTAAACCAAATCCGCAAGAACGGATCCAAAGTGTATTTACAGCGATTTATCGATGAAACAGCATGAGTGAGAATGGTTCTCCCGGCCTGCTTAGTTTGATCCGTCCACAACTGCCTTTCACGGCCTCTTGAGAGGTTGCTCACATTATTTGTAGTAGGATTCTACTCCCTCCGTCTTATAATATAAAACGTTTTTTCACACTAGCATTTCATCCGTTCCTAAATACTCCCTCAGTTCCAAAATATAAGTCTTTTCAGATATTCCACTACGCACTACATACGGATGTATATAAATAGTGTAGATTCACTCATTTTGCTCCGTATGTAGTTCGTAGTGAAATCTCTAAAAAGAGTTATATTTAGGAACGGAGGGAGTATAAGTCTTTCTAAAGATTCCAATATGAACTACATACGGAGCAAAATGAGTGAATCTACACTGTAAACTATGTTTATATACATCCATATATAGTTCATATTAAAATCTCTAGAAAGACTTATACTCCCTCCGTCCCAAAATTCTTTCCTTAGATTTGCCTAAATACGGATGTATTAGTATTAGGTGCATCCATATCTATATAAATGTAAGACAAAATTTTTGGGACGTACGTGCCTACAAGGAAGTCGCTGTGGGTACGGTTTACACATTAATGCAATCGTGTCGTGAAGTGCGTAGTATGATCGGTGCATGCATCAGCCAAACCCAAGCTCCCAACCGCACGCATGCTTGTCGTACCACTGCCCTCATCATGCATGATACTTATTATGTTGATCTCTCGGCCTCGTCGTGATGCCCGAGCTTTCCTCGTCAGATATCTTGCGCCACATGCAGCTTTCGCGTATCCGTAGTAGTTTGTACATTGTACTGTTCTGTACGCACGCAATGTGTTTTGCTGGCCACACGTACACGTACGTAGTACATTTTTAGGTGTGAGACCATCCGAAAGAAAACGAAAAACATGCAGCGCTGTTACATGCAATGCAACTGAGCCGCCGCTTTCAGTGGCTAGCTGTAGCTTCTCGTAGGACACCTATTCTTTCACCTACAGATTGCAAGATCTCTGTGTCTCACTACTCGTGCACTACTCAACTACTCACTGCACATGTAGACATGTACTCTTCAGTGTACATATTCTACCTGTACACACGGTGCCCTTATTTATGCCCAACTCTCCGCTTGAAAAGAGTCACGAAACGCAGAGAGATCCATCGTTCACTCAAGCCAGGACACAGATGGTCGTCATGAACAAAGCGCGAGAGATGACACTGATAGCCGCTCTGTTCGTGCTCAGCTGCCTCCTCAAGACAACGACGAGCCCCGCCACCTCGGCCTACTCGGGCGCGTGGAGGCCGGCCTCCTCCTTACTCCACGAGCTCTGCCACCTCGGGGTCCGCCCGCTGATCCGTGACGATGCCGAGGCCACCGCGCTGGCGTCCGCCGACTTCGGCAACGTGTCGGATGCGCAGCCGGCGGCGGCGGCCGTGCTCTACCCGTCGTGCCCCGAGGACATCGCCTCGCTGCTCCGGGCCTCGTGCATGCACCCCTCCCCGTTCCCCGTGTCTGCCCGGGGCTGCGGCCACTCGACCCGAGGGCAGGCGTCCGCACCCCGCGGCGTCGTCGTGGACATGCTGTCGCTCGGGTGCCAAGTCGGCGGGTCTGCTACCCGCCTCTCCGTCTCGGTCGATGGCCGCTACGTCGACGCCGGCGGCGAGCAGTTGTGGGTGGACGTGCTGCGTGCTGCCCTGGCACACGGCCTCACCCCGAGGTCGTGGACCGACTACCTCCACCTCACCGTCGGCGGGACGCTCTCCAACGCCGGCATCAGTGGCCAGGCCTTCCGCCACGGCCCCCAGATATCCAACGTCCAAGAACTCGACGTGATCACCGGTACGTATGTGCACCGTGCACGACGGCACTAGATGAACCCGTTTGGTTCTTTATGTCATATTCACGACTTCACGTACTAATGCTTGCGAATTAATATGTAGGGCTCGGGGAGATGGTGACATGCTCAAAGGAGAAGCACGCGGACCTGTTCGACGCCGTGCTGGGTGGGTTGGGGCAGTTTGGCGTCATAACGCGGGCGCGCATCCCGCTGATCCCGGCGCCGGCAAGGGCGCGCTGGGTGCGGCTCTTCTACACGGGGGCCGCGGCGCTCACGGGCGACCAGGAGCGGCTCATCGGCGTCGACCTCGGCACCACTGTGTCCGGGCTCATGGACTACGTCGAGGGCTCGGTGGTGCTCGCGGACCAGGGCCAGGTAGGGAGCTGGCGCTCGTCGTTCTTCTCGGAAGCCGACGCGGCGCGCATCGCCGCGCTCGCTGAGGAGGCCGGCGGCGTCCTTTACTGCCTCGAGGGAGCGCTGTACTACGGCGGCGCTGCTCTCGCCGGCGAGTCTGACGTCGACAAGGTAAAACTTGCTTGATCTTTTGTCGGTGTGGGTGCGCGCGTAGGCTCCATCCGTGCGTCTGTCGTGTCGTGTAGCTAGCCAGAGCTACACGGGGACCCGCCAAGTGAGATCGATGGTGACTTTTTGGCCGCCTGAGCTGACGCGCATGGCTCCAACCGTGCATGCAAATCCATTGCACCATCGACGTCGTCGTACGTAGTTGGTCTAGCTTTGTCTGCCCCTGGAAAGGACCCGTCCCTGTCGCAAATCTAACCCGGCCCATCAGCAGTAATCCCACTTTAGGGATAAGTGAACTATTAGCGAAAGTGAACATAAATTCCTGCCTGGGAGAGAATAAACTAGGACGTCCAACCACTTTTTTCTACCGATATTAATTACGAATACACTAATTAAATTAGACAACATCGAGATTACAGTTATATAAAAATGGTTTGCTAAAAAATTTGGACTTCTTGAAGCAATAATTACAAAAATTTCTACAATCCACATCCACCATTTTTTGTTGGATCAAGGCTTTAAGTCTCTCCACTAAAATTTTGACCAAATCTGTGCCAACTTGCCCTCTAACATATTTGGCATTTTCTTATATTTGGGGTGGAATGACCTAATCATGTGATAGGGAGAAATTTCTTCACAATAGCTAAACGCAAGAATTAGGGTTAGTCGATTTTGGTAGGAAGGAGGCAGCCAGCGCTCGCAAAGTGGCAGGGTGCACAATGATCTTAGGTAGCGCCCTTGGTCGCGGGCGGCGGTAAATTGGGCGATACGAGATAGAAGACGATGAACAATAATTAACCATCAGGAAGTGGAAGAAGCTGATCTGGCCGTCCATCTTGCATCCGACGGCTCACAGAAATCGACAAAATCCATTTTTTTTATTTTATTCTGTAGCCGAACCCAAATTTACCGAAAAATACTTTTGCCCCGCTTTATATATAAAGCAACGACCAACAACAACCCGGTACAAACGCACGCCACCACAACACATGCACACACCCAAGGCAAGATACATAAGTGCTGAGCACAGCAACACCACCCCAAGCACTACAAGAGCATTCAGGTCCTCGCCCGTGAACACGCCACCACGAATAGATGAAGCCGCACATGACGAACCGTGGGCTCCAAGACGGTGCCTTCAGAAAGAAAACGACACCGGAGCGCCGCTACCGCCCGACCCGAGAGTCAGAGTTTTCCCTAGAGCAACACGACGGGCAATGATGGCCGCGACGACGCCTTCAGAAAGGGAGCGAGCTTCGCCGCCGCCGATCCCAAATTTCTTCTAGGATAGTAGTAAAAGCTACCATCCGCGTACAAGAGGATAAACGGAATATACATCATTTCGCTTTTTGTTGTGGGTGACTAGTTAGTGGGGACTAGGGAGTACACCAATAAATCAGCTCTGTGCGGTCTCATCATGTACTTATATACTTTGCCAGAATTACTTCAAAACAAGCAAGTAGAATTTTGCCAGAATTACTTTATCCATGCATACGCTTTTGAGCATCAATCAAAAGCTGGCTAGGCCTTTGAGCATTTTCTTGTAGCCAGTACACCTAGTAGCACCATGCGAACAAGATCTAACGCATGGGACAGGGACCGTGCATGCACTGCATAGTGCATATGCAAGGGCCAAACCCTGTGATCTTGCCTGACCTACATGCTGTTCTAATTCCGTCCATAGACACGTCACACTGCCATCCTCTTGTCAGAAAAGTAACTCACTCGATCAACTTTTATAATTTTGTAAGGTCTGGTCCTACAAATATATTTTTTATCACTGAAAAAATAACGATGGTTCGCGTTCCCGTACATGCATGTACACTTTCTTTAGGGGTGCATGTACAGTTTTCAGCCGGTAAAGGGAAATGAAAAACTCTGCATGTATTCGTGCGTGCGTAAAACTTAAGTGTGAAAAAACTACTGTATTAATGAATGCATCCATGCACGTATGGACAATCGTGAACAACTTTAGAGATCTAAACGGCCTTATACTCCGTTAATTTGTGGGTGAATGCATGCGTGCAGAGGCTGGAGGTGCTGCTGCGGGAGCTGCGGTACGCGCGTGGGTTCGCGTTCGTGCAGGACGTGTCGTACGCGGGGTTCCTTGACCGGGTGCGCGACGGCGAGCTCAAGCTCCGCGCCGCCGGCCTCTGGGACGTGCCTCACCCCTGGCTCAACCTCTTCCTCCCGCGCTCCCGCGTCCTCGACTTCGCCGACGGCGTCTTCCACGGCATCCTCCGCCGCGACGGCAGCACCGGCCCCATGGGCCCCATCCTCGTCTACCCCTTGAACCGGGACAGGTGGGACGGCGACACGTCCGCAGTGTTCCCGGAGGAGGAGGAGGTGTTCTACACGGTTGGGATCCTCCGGTCGGCGGTGTCCGAGGGCGACCTTGGGCGTCTGGAGGAGCAGAACGAGGAGATCTTGCGCTTCTGCGAGGAGGCAGGGATACCGTGCGTGCAGTACCTGCCGTACTACGCCGCCCAGGCCGGGTGGGAGAAGAAGCACTTTGGTCCGGCCAAGTGGGCCAGGTTAATGGAGCGGAAGAGGAAGTATGATCCCAAGGCTATCCTGTCCCGTGGCCAGAGAATTTTCACCTCCCCGCTGGCTTGATTGACACATCAATCGACGCCCAGCTAGCTAGCTATCTCGTCCAATGCATGCACTTCATCATGATATTTCTTGCTTGCATGGTCCCGGTCGGAGCATCGATACATACATGCATATGGTACGCTCGTATATTTGTTTACGGAGGGAGTACATATCATGTTGACAAGGAGATTTGGTTTGAGTTTTCTGCATGTTAGTTTGTTAGTAGCTACTTACGTGCTACTATATCATGTTAGGTCGAGTAGCTTGTATCCGCCTTCTCTGCCGCTTCTTCTTTAATGCGATGATATGCATGCTTGTGTGTATTCGAGAGAAAAAAAAAAGCTTTCCTCCCCAAATCAACTCTTTTTGTCTTTCCTGGTTTTCTACAACATCGCCCAAGAGTTGATTAAAGAGCAGGCTCTTTATAAAATTACAAATGAAATTGATATTTCACATCTGGATGCACTGGCGGAGCTTCAGCAAGGCTGAATGGGCCGTGGCCCGCTCAGCCCATGAAGTTTTATACATTATACACCTACTCTTGGGCCTTAAAACAGCAGCCCATAAGCTATGTTCTTCTTGTTGGCCCGCCCATGTTTGGGCTGCAAGCTCCGCCACTGTCTGGATGTAATATACTTACCTCACATCTAACTGAAGATAAGATGGCCTGACAGGTGTTTGACAGCCTAGTTCAGATTAAGGCGGGTGATGGGAGCTGAGTGTTGTTCTAGAGAGATAGACGGATTCATGGATTTGCTGCCACCGACATCGCACCGATGATACACAACTGCGTGGAGGCACGCACGCGCAATTGAAGGACGGCCCAGAAGGCGATGGAGAACAACAGATGGATCTACGATATCCATGGTGACGTTTCCTTCACTGCCCAGCTTCAACTCATGCACCTAGGGTAGGCGGTAGGATCTGTGCAGAGGGATACCTAGTCGACGGACCAGTTCTTCTGGCCCTGCGATGTTTCCAGACAATACACGGCGCGATCCACCTAGCAGAGGCTCTGTGTCGGGCAGGAGAAGGCCCCATTCGCGGATTGCATGTGAAGGAGCTAGGCACTGTTAGACTGTATATTCACATAGAGCTTATGTACGTAACTGTATATCATATTTGTACAGACGGGGTACCTCTATATATATTAGAGAGCCACACCCGTATTAGGGTCTCCAGCAGTTTCCAACAACCCTAATCTTTACATGGTATCAAACTAGGTCTACGATCGATGTCTTTCGCCCCCGCCCCGATCGCCTCTGCCCCGGCCGTCGCCGCCTCTCCATTTTTTTCTTCTCGTCCGCTGGCTTCCATGGTCGGCGCCTCCACGACCGCCGCTCCTCCCCAGCCTGGCCCGCCGCCGCCGTTTCCTATGACGCCGCCGCCTATCCATGACATCGCGGATCCGTCCCCGCCTCCCGGCTTGGCCCCGACGCCACCGCCGGCCTAGGGGCCACCCGCGACCAACCCCTGGCTGGGGTACCCCATCCCTACAATGCTTTAGTCGCGTCGGCGGCCTCTTACGGTGCTCCACCACAACCGCCAGCCCACGCCACCGCCATGGCCAACTCGTGGCTGACCTACCAGTCGCCACTCGGTGCCCAAGCCGCGCTGACAGCGCCCTATGGCGTCTCTACCCCGTCGGCATAAGCTACGTACCCGACGGCCCCGGTGTGTGTGCCTCCTCATGGTTCGGCCTCTTCATACGAGGCGCCCTACGGTGGTCCATCGATAGAGTTGGTGGCTTACTCCGTGCTGCCGGGTGTTACTTGGCCTCTGGGATTTTATGCGCCACCACCACCTTCGGATTATGTTGTGCCCAACGCGCCGTTCTACTTTGCGCATCTCATCCCGGTGAAGCTCGCGATGGATAACTACCTGTCATGGCGTGCTCAAGTACTGCCACTTCTCCGCAGTCACTACTTGGATGACTTTATTGATGGAACACTAACGTGCCCTCCGCCATATCATCTGACGCATCATGCTTGGGTGGCCTAGGATCAAGCCATTCTCTCTGCTATCCAGTCCTGTTTTACGGAGGGAGTCTCGTCACTGGTCATCTTTGCTGCTACGTCTCAGGATGCATGGACGGCTCTTCATACCAGTTTCACTTCGCAGTCCCAGGCGCGGGCTCATGCTATTCGCACTGCGCTTGGGGAGGTGAAGCTTAATGATCTCACTGTCACCGACTACTTCAACAAGGTGATGGCATGGCAGACACTCTTGCCTTTATCGGCAAGGCCCTTCTTCTGAAGGAGTTCACCTCCTCTGTGCTCAATGGACTAGATGACGACTATGATAACTTGGTGGAGAATATCAATGGCCATGACACTCCCATTCAGCCGCGCGAGCTGTACGCACGTCTTCTTGCCACGGAACAACATATCAAGGCTCGCCGCTCTACACCGAGATTCCCTTCCGCCAACGCTGCAACGTGTGGCAAGGGCAAGCGCTACAAGCAACTGACTCGTGGCAAACCGCTGCCGGTTGCGCCCAACCCGCAGAACTCCACTACCTTCGCAGGCGACCGAGTTCGTGCCTCCTGGACTTCATGTTGTTCTCAGGTTCCCTGACAGCTATGTGGTCTCGATGGTCACCTTGCTTCCTGTTGTCATCACTGCTTCAAGCAGGATTTTTTAGGGATCGAGAACAATGGCAAGGGTAATGAGAAGCAGGATGCTCTAGCGAGTCATGAGCATGGACATAATCCTTCCTATCTGGTTGATGCATCATGGTACATGGATACGGGGGCTACCAATCACCTAACGAGTGAGATGGGCAAGCTCTCTACACAGGAGTCATACCATGGACATAATCAGTTTCGCACTGCTAATGGGGAAGGTATGCACATCTCACATATTGGTCAGGCATCACTTCTTACTCATTGATCCAAACAATTACGTCTCCTTAATGTTCTTCGAGTTCCCTCTGTTTCACGTAGCTTGTAGTCAGTTCCTAAACTTACTCGTGATAATGATGTTTTTGCTGAGTTTCACCCGCTTCATTTTTCTGTTAAAGACGAGGACACGAGGGACGTACTTCTTAGAGGTCGACTGCGCCATGGTCTTTATGCATTTGATGTGCCACTAACTCCTTGTGCTTTCAGCGGTGTTCGTGTGTCTTCGTTGCATTGGCATGCGCGCCTTGGTCATCCTACCATCCCAATTGTCAGCCATGTTCTTCATCGTCATGAGCTTCTAGTTGTGCCTAATAAAAATGCTGCTACATTGTGTGATGCCTGTCAGCAAGGCAAGAGTCATCAGCTTCCTTTTTCTGAGACGAGTTGTGTAGTCAACAAACCGGTTGAGCTTATGTGTTCGGATGTATGGGGCCATGCCCAAACCTATGTTGGTGGTCATAATTACTATGTCAGCTTTATTGATGCTTCCAGTCGGTTTACTTGGCTTTATATTCTCAAGCGCAAGTCTGATGTGTTTAACATTTTCTTGCAATTCCAAGCGCATGTTGAGCGCCTGCTCAGTCACAAAATCATTCATGTGCAATCCGATTGGGTGGGGTGAGTACCGCAACCTCAATGCATTCTTTAATAAGCTTGGAATTACACATCATGCGTCTTGTCCTCATACACATCAGCAAAACGGTGTAACTGAATGTAAGCATCGTCATATAGTTGAGACTGGTCTCGCCTTGCTTGTCCATGCCTCCGTCCATTTTCAGTTTTAGAGTGATGCTTTTTCCACCGCCTATTTCCTCATTAACAAACTTCCTACATGACTCCGTTAGATGAAAACACCACTTGAACTCTTGTTGAATGAAATTCCTGACTATACGTTTCTCAAGGTTTTTGGGTGTGCGTGTTGGTCACATCTTCGTCCATATAACAAATGCAAGTTGGAGTTTCGGTCTAAACAGTGTGTGTTTCTTGGTTATAGTTCTCTTCACAAAGGGTAAAAGTGTCTTCATGTACCCTCTAAACGCGTCTACATTTCTCATGACGTGGTGTTTGACGAGAATGTATTTCCCTTTTCCGCACTTTCGGTCACTTCCACCACTCCCACTGCACTTGAGAAATCTGTTTTACCTTTGCCTAGTCAATTTGTAGAACGCCGCTTACCAGGCCCGGACTGCCAGGATGGTGTGGATGTTCACGGGCCGCGCCACGGGTTCTCTCCGCGACCGGCCCGCTGCTGGTCCGCACCGGTATAGGCAGTCCAGTCCCGGATGAACCGATCACCGTGGTCGTCTTCCTCTTGGGAGCCATGGTGATGAAGAGTTGTGCTGCTAGCTGCTAAACTAGATTCTCACAAGTGCGCCCCCTACCTGGCGCGCCAAAGATGTCGGTGGAAACGACACCTATGGGATCACAAGAATCCCTACTACGGTTGCGGGGCACTGGGTTGTGAGGATATCAGGATCAGCAGTCAATACGAGCACGCAGGTCGTTTACCCAGGTTCGGGCCGCAGGGATGCGTAATACCCTAGTACTGCTTTGATGTGTGTATTTGTGTTCTTGAGGTTCTTGAACTAGCTACAATGAGCGTAACTTGTCCAAAAGTCTGAATCCTTCTCCTGGGTGCCTTGGGCCTCCTTTTATAGGCAAGGGGATCGCCACAGTGGCACACAAGAGGTGACATCGGGGTACTGTGATTAAGCCTATCACTTGCCATTACGAGACAAGGTGCATTTAATGCGCCCCTAACGTGTCCCCTTCACTTTACCGCCGCCTCGCCCTGCCTTGACACGCGCCTGGGCCCGCGAGGCGGTCAGTGCCATGTAGGCTGGCAGGCTGCTGAGGTGGCACGGTGGTAGGGCCTTCACGAAGATTTGCATGCCACCACGTAGGCATGCGCTGAGTTAGCCGAGAAGCCTCGTGCCGACACGTAGGCGCGTGCCTAGCTGGTGGGCTGGCAGCTGCATGGGAGCGGTGGCAGAATCTTGGCGGGTGCGGGTCTGGCCTCGGCCTCGTGGATGTCCTCGGCAAGGGCCTTTCCGGGGCCCCGGCAAGGGTCTTGTCGCGGCGTTGCGGTCGCCCCCGGCAAGGGTCTTGCCGGGGGTCTTGTGGGTTTTCTCGGCGAGGATGTCGCCGAGGTTCGTCGTCTTCTACTCTTCTGATTTGAAGTGTTCCTTGTCTTCACAAAGATCTGCATGCCACCATGGAGGCGCCTCCCGAGCCAATGTCCTAACGCGGTTGGTGATGCTAGAGAAACTGGGGCCCAAGGGTGGCGCGCCCTGCTGGCGTTAGGTAGGCTGCCCCGGCAAGGTCCTTGTCGGGGCCGTGGAGGCCGCACCGGCAAGGTCTTGCCGGGGGGAAGCACTTCGCCTTCTTGCTCTTTATGCCTCTGTCTTGGCGTTGCTTTGGTCATCTTGCGGCTTGGATTATGTGTCTCCTCCCTGCTTACGTGTGATCGTGGGCGCGGCACTGACTGCCCGTGCACAAATAAGGGGTACAAAAGAGCGCCCCTAATTTGGTACACCGGCATCGCATGAACGAAATGAATCCGAAAATATACCGACACTTGTTGAAGAAAGATGGGATGCCTTCCGGGGCATCCCCAAGCTTAGACGCTTGAGTCTCCTTGAATATTTACTTAGGGTGCCTTGGTCATCCCCAAGCTTGAGCTCTTGGCTCTTCTTCTTATTCTCACATCGAGACCTCCTCGATCTTCGAACACTTCATCCACACAAAACTCAATAGAAAGCTCGGTAAGATCCGTTAGAATAATAAAGCAAATCACTACTCTAAGTACTGTTGCAAACCAATTAATATTTTATTTTTGCATTATAGCTACTGTAATATACTGTAATATAACTTTTACATGGCTTAATCCACTGATAGAAATCAATAGTTTCACCAAAACAAGCAAACTACGCATCAAAAACAGAATTTGTCTTAAACAGGGCAGTCTGTAGTAATCTGAACATTCACCATACTTCTGGTACACCAACAATTCTGCCAAAATCAGGAAAAATAAACAAAATTGTATAGAAAGACATTGCCAAAAGTTTCAGAACCGTTTGACGTCCCAGTAAAAAATGTAAAATCGCGCACTACAACTAAAATTTTTGTCCTGCACCGCACAAACCAACAAGCATTGTAAACATCCTAAAGGCAAACCTTGGCACATTATTTTTATTATATAATGGAATTGTACAAGGGGATAATTATTTTTGTTAAAAAGTTTCTGTAATCAAGATTCACAAAGTTTCCATGAGCATGAACAAAGTTCAAGGCTAGCTCCCACTTTAACAATGCTCGTCTTTCTCACTTCCGCTTTTCTTTTTAAAAAAATTTTGGGTTCCCCTCTTTATTTTTTTTGCTTTTAAACTTTATGAAAGCACACAACAGAAGTAAGTGACTCTCTAAAACTTCCGTGTTGTCTCCCTGGCAGCGCTTTCTTTAAAGCCATTAAGCTAGGCATATAGTGCTCAAGTAATGGATCCACCCGGATCGCAAGGTATATCAAAGCCAATTTTAATTAACAATGATTTGTGATTTAGTAGTGAGCACAAAGTAATATATATCATGCAACAACGAAGTCTAACTCTCTCCCTATGCATCGGCATGTCATAAAAGAACAATTCATGCACACCAAGTAAAGGCCAATGCATAGTATAAGCAGTTTCTTGCAATTCTATCGTGTTGGAAACGTAAAGAGGCGGAGATGTAGTTCTTCTCTCATAATAATTGCAAGTTGGAGCATCAAGCACATGCATATTATATCTATCAAAATCATCATGTGCAACGGTAAAATGCAACCCATCAACATAATCCTTAATAAGAGCAAACTTCTCTGATATAGTGTAGTTTGGAGAATTCAAAAAGATAATAGGACTATTATGTGTGGGTGCAATAGCAACAATTTCATGTTTAACATAAGGAGATATAGCAAGTTCATCTCCATAAGCATCATTCATATTGGCATCATGGCCACAAGCATAGTAAGCATCATCAAAAAGGGGTATTTCAAGAGAATCAACGAGATCATAAAAATCATCATAGCAATCATCCTTCGGTAAGCACGAAGGGAAATTAAACAATGTATGAGTTGAAGAGTTACTCTAATTAGATGGTGGGCACGGGTGATCAATCCGCTCTTCCTCATTTTGTTCTTCGCTCTCCTCCTCATCTTTTTCATCTAATGAGCCACAGTTTCATCAATTTCTTCTTCCATAGATTCCTGCAAAATATTAGTCTCTTCTTGGACAACGAAGACTTTCTCAATAAATTCATCAATATCATAATTGTATTTATAATTCTCATAGAAATATTTAAGGATAGCTAAATTTTCAGGTCTGTAAGCAGCATCATAAATATTTTCACACACTTTAAACAAAGATTCAATTCCATAAGCACCCATAAAAGCAACGAATTCTTCTATTTGTTCCACATCATAGTAATCATATATACCATTAGCATAAGAAGCTAAAGTTTTATTATCATTAAATTCACATGAAAAGGGAAGGTGTGGAGCCTTCATCCTAGAGCAACAAGTATAATCATATCTCAAGCACAGTTCCTGAGCATACCAATGCAACATATGAATTTGATCCCATAATAGTTTCCCCTTTTGAGTCAAGCGATAATCCCTAAAGTATTCGCGTTGATCCAACATTACTCCAATTATAAAGTTGAATGGGGTTTTCTCAGGATTATCAAAGTAGTACATAATATCTTTCACATAATGAGCATCGAGGGTTTTAGGAGGTTCCCCATCTCCATGAGTAGAAAGTACACCTATTTTTTTGGTATTTCGTGTTCCATATCCATAACTAAAGTTAGAGAACAACTTAGAATAGCAAATAAAAATTACTCAGTGATAAAGCAAACACACACACACAAGAATATTCACCCCACACTATAACTCCCCGGCAACGGCGCCAGAAAAAGGTCTTGATAACCCACAAGTATAGGGGATCAATTGTATCCTCTTTTGATAAGTAAGAGTGTCGAACCCAATGAGGAGCTAAAGGTAGAACAAATATTCCCTCAAGTTCTATCGACCACCGATACAACTCTATGCACGCTTAACGTTCACTTTACCTAAAACAAGTATGAAACTAGAAGGACTTTGTAGGTGTTGTTGAATAGGTTTGCAAGAATATAAAGAGCACGTAAATAAAAAGTAGGGGCTGTTTAGATAAAGACGCAATAACGTTAGTATAGCGAGTGTGGAGAATTGGTGGTAGGAGTTGTGAAATTGTCCCTAAGCAGTTGTCTACTTTACCAGACCGATAGCAAGTTTTATGTGGGAGAGGCCACTGCTAGCATGTCATCCCTGACTTGGTATTCTATGCACTTATCATTGGGACCATTAGCAAGCATCCGCAAGTACTAACGTTCATTAAGGTAAAACCCAACCATAACATTAAAATATATTGGTCCCCCTTCAATCCCGTATGCATCAATTTCTATGTTAGGTTGAAGCTTCTATCTCTCTTGCCCTCCAATACATAGTCCTATCAACATACAACTAATCCTATGGTGTGATCCACGCGCGCGCTCATATGATGGGCACCAAAGGACAGCAACATAACCACAAGCAAATTAAACCAATCATAGCAATTCACCAATTACCGATAGGACAACAAAAATCTACTTATACATCATAGGATGGCAACACATCATTGGATAATAATATGAAGCATAAAGCACCATGTTCAAGTAGAGGGTACAGCGGGTTGCGGGAGAGTGGACCACTATAGATAGATGGGGGAAGGTGATGGAGATGTTGGTGAAGATGACGGAGGTGTTGGTGTAGATCACGGTGATGATGATGGCCCCGGCGGCATTCCGGCGCCACCGGGAGAGAGGGGGAGAGAGCGCCCCTTCTTCTTCTTCTTCTTCCTTGACCTTCTCCCTAGATGGGAGAAGGGTTTCCCCTCTGGTCCATGGTCTCCATGGCGTGGGAGGGGTGAGAGCCCCTCTGAGATTGGATCTATCTCTCTGTCTCTCCGTGTTTCTGTGTTCCAGATTCTGGCCTTTCACCGTTTCTTATATTCCCAGAGATATGTAACTCCGATTGGATTGAAACTTTGAACATGATTTTTCTCCGGATATTAGCTTTCTTGCGGCGAAAGAAGGGCAACAACCGCCTTACGAGGTGTCCACAAGGGTCAGGGGCGCGCCCACCCCTGGGGCATGCCCCCTGCCTTGTGGGCCCCTCGACCATCGTCTCGTGTTGATTCCACTTCTCAAAATTCAGATATATTCCAAAAAAATATCTGTCTGTTTTTATCCCGTTTGGACTCCGTTTGGTATGGATTTTCTTCGAAACAAAAAACATGCAACAAACATGAACTAGCACTGGGCACTAGATCAATATGTTAGTCCCAAAAATAGTATAAAAAGTTGCCAAAAATATGTAAAAGTTGTAGAATATTGGCATGGAACAATCATATTATAGATACGACGGAGACGGATCACTCCTTCATCCAAACTCCTTCATTCGCTGCTTCCGAAGCAGCAATGTACAATGCTTAACACGTAGATCTAGCCACGACGCTTTGTTTGGAACTGCACCAACTGACAGCTCCTCCATTCAATAAAAATACGTATCCGGTTTGCGACTTAGAGTCATCCGGATCTGTGTCAAAGCTTGCATCGATGTAACCGTTTACGACGAGCTCTTTTTCACCTCCGTAAACGATAAACATATCCTTAGTCCTTTTCAGGTATTTCAGGATGTTCTTGACCGATGTCCAGTGCTTCACTCCCGGATTACTTTGGTACCTCCCTGCTATGCTTATAGCAAGACATACATCAGGTCTGGTACACAGCATTGCATACATGATAGAACCTATGGTTGAAGCATAGGGAATGATTTTCATTTTCTCTCGATCTTCTGCAGTGGTTGGGCATTGAGTCTGAACCAACTTCACACCTTGTAATACAGGCAAGAACCCTTTCTTTGACTAATCCATTTTGAACTTCTTCAAAACTTTATCAATGTATGTGCTTTGTGAAAGTCCAATTAAGTGTCTTGATCTATCTCTATAGATCTTGATGCCTAATATGTAAGCAGCTTCTCCAAGGTCTTTCATAGAAAAACTCTTATTCAGGTATCCCTTTATGCTATCCAGAAATTCTATATCATTTCCAATCAACAATATGTCATCTACATATAAGATTAGAAATGCTACGGAGCTCCCACTCACTTTCTTGTAAATACAGGCTTCTCCAAAAGTATGTATAAAACCATATGCTTTGATCACACAAGAAAGCATTTATTCCAACTCCGAGAGGCTTGCACCAGTCCATAAATGGATCGCTGGAGCTTGCACACTTTGTTAGCACCCTTTGGATAGACAAAGCCTTACGGTTGCATCATATACAACTCTTCTTCCAAAAATCCATTCAGGAATGCAGTTTTGACATCCATTTGCCAAATTTCATAATCATAAAATGCATCAATTGCTAACATGATTCGGACAGACTTAAGCATCGCTACGGGTGAGAAAGTCTCATCGTAGTCAACTTCTTGAACTTGTCGAAAACCTTTCGTAACAAGTCGAGCTTTGTAGACAGTCCATTACCGTCAGCGTCGGTCTTCTTCTTGAAGATCCATTTATTTTCTATGGCTTGTCGATCATCGGGCAAGTCCACCAAAGTCCACACTTTGTTCTCATACATGGATCCCATCTCAGATTTCATGGCCTCAAGCCATTTCGCAAAATCTGGGCTCATCATCGCTTCCTCATAGTTCGTAGGTTCATCATGGTCTAGTAACACGACTTCGAGAACATGATTACCGTACCACTCTGGTGCAGATCTTACTTTGGAAGACCTAAGAGGTTCGGTATTAACTTGATCTGAAGCTTCATGATCATCATCATTAGCTTCCTCACTAATTGGTGTAGGAATCACGGGAACTTATTTCTGTGATGAACTACTTTCCAAAAGGGAGAAGGTACAACTACCTCATCAAGTTCTACCTTCCTCCCACTCACTTCTTTCGAGAGAAACTCCTTCTCTAGAAAGGATCCATTCTTAGCAACAAAGTTTTTGCCTTCGGAATTGTGATAGAAGGTGTACCCAACAGTTTCCTTTGGGTATCCTATTAAGACGGACTTCTCCGATTTGGGGTTCAAGCTTATCAGTTTGAAGCTTTTTCACATAAGCATTGCAGCCCCAAACTTTAAGAAACGACAACTTTGGTTTCTTGCCAAACCACAGTTCATAAGGCGCCGTATCAACGGATTTTGATGGTGCCCTATTTAAAGTGAATGCAGCCGTGTCTAAAGCAAAACCCCAAAACAATAGCGGTAAATCAGTAAGAGACATCATAGATCGCACCATATCTAATAAAGTACGGTTACGATGTTCGGACACACCATTTCGCTGTGGTGTTCGAGGTGGCGTTAATTGTGAAACTACCCCATGTTGTTTCAAATGAAGACCAAACTCATAACTCAAATATTCTCCTCCACAATCAGATCATAGAAACTTTATTTTCTTGTTATGATGATTTTCTACTTCACTCTGAAATTCTTTGAACTTTTCAAAAGTTTTAGACTTATGCTTCATTAAGTAGATATAACCATATCTGGTCAAATCATCTGTGAAGGTAAGAAAATAATGATACCCACCACGAGCTTCAATACTCATTGGTCCACATACATCGGTATGTATTATTTCCAAGAAGTCAGTAGCTCGTTCCATTGTTCAGAAGAACAAAGTTTTAGTCATCTTGCCCATATGGCACGGTTCGCAAGCACCAAGTGATTCATAATCAAGTGATTCCAAAAGTCCATCTGCATAGAGTTTCTTCATGCGCTTTACACTGATATGACCCAAACAGTAGTGCCCCAAATAAGTTACACTATCATTATTAAACTTATATCTTTTCGCTTCAATACTATGAATATGTGTATCACTACTATCGAGATTCAAAAAAAATAGACCACTCATCAAGGGTGCATGACCATAAAAGATAATACTCATATAAATAGAATAACCATTATTCTGTGATTTAAATAAATAGATGTCTCGCATCAAACAAGATCCAGATATAATGTTCATGCTCAACGCTGGCACCAAATAACAATTATTTAGGTCTAAAACTAATCCTGAACGTAGATGTAGAGGTAGTGTGCCGACCGCGATCACATCGACTTTGGAACCATTTCCCACGTGCATCGTCACCTCGTCCTTAGCCAATCTTCGCTTAATCTGTAGCCCCTGTTTCGAGTTACAAATATGAGCAACAGAACCAGTATCAAATACCTAGGCGCTACTGCGAGCATTAGTTAAGTACACATCAATAACATGTATATCAAATATGCCTTTCACTTTGCCATCCTTCTTATCCGCCAAATACTTGGGGCAGTTCCGCTTCCAGTGACCAGTCCCTTTGCAGTAGAAGCACTCAGTTTCAGGCTTAGGTCCAGACTTGGGTTTCTTCTCTTGAGCAGCAACCTTTTTTCTGTCCTTCTTGAAGTTCCCCTTCTTCCCTTTGCCCTTTTTCTTGAAACTAGTGGTCCTATTGACCATCAACACTTGATGCTCCATTTTGTTTTCTACCTCCGCGGCCTTTAGCATCGCGAAGAGCTCGGGAATAGTCTTGCCCATCCCTTACATATTATAGTACATCACGAAGCCTTTATAGCTTGGTGGCAGTGATTGAAGAACTCTGTCAATGACACAATCAACTGGAAGATCAACTCCCAGCTGAGTCAAGTAATTATGATACCTAGACATTCTGAGTATGTGTTCACTAACAGAACTATTCTCCTCCATTTTGCAGCTGTAGAACTTGTTGGAGACTTCATATCTCTCAACTCGGGCATTTGCTTGAAATATTAACTTCAACTCTTGGAACATCTCATATGCTCCATGATGTTCAAAACATCTTTGAAGTCCCGATTCTAAGCCGTAAAGCATGGCAGACTGAACTATCGAGTAGTCATCAGCTTTGCTCTGCCAGACATTCTTAACATCATCAGTAGCATCTACAGCAGGCCTGGCACCTAGCGGGGCTTCCAGGACGTAATTCTTCTGTGCAGCAATGAGGATAATCCTCAAGTTATTGACCTAGTCCGTGTAGTTGCTGCCATCATCTTTCAACTTAGCTTTCTCTAGGAACACATTAAAATTCAAAGGAACGGTAGCATGGGCCATTGATCTACAACAACATAGACATGCAAAATACTATCAGGTACTAAGTTCATGATAAATTAAAGTTCAATTAATCATATTACTTAAGAACTCCCACTTAGATAGACATCCCTCTAATCATCTAAGTGATCATGTGATCCAAATTAACTAAACCATGTTCGATTATCACGTGAGATGGAGTAGTTTTCAATGGTGAACATCACTATGTTGATCATATCTACTATACGATTCATGTTCGACCTTTCGGTCTCAGTGTTCCAAGGCCATATCTGCATATGCTAGGCTCGTCAAGTTTAACCCGAGTATTCCGCATGTGCAAAACTGGCTTGCACCCGTTGTATGTGAACGTAGAGCTTATCATACCCGATCATCACATGGTGTCTCGGCACGACGAACTGTAGCAATGGTGCATACTCAGGGAGAACACTTGTACCTTGAAATTTAGTAAGGGATCATCTTATAATGCTACCGGCGTACTAAGCAAAATAAGATGCATAAAGGATAAACATCACATGCAATAAAATTATGTGACATGATATGGCCATCATCATCTTGTGCTGATGATCTCCATCACCGAAGCATCGTCATGATCTCCATCGTCACCGGCGCGACACGTTGATCTCCATCATAGCATCGTTGTCGTCTTGCCAACTATTGTTACTACGACTATTGCTACCGCTTAGTGATAAAGTAAAACAATTACATGGTGATTTGATAGCATACAATAAAGCAACAACAATATGGCTCCTGCCAGTTGCCGATAACTTTGTTACAAAAGATGATCATCTCATACAACAATTTATATCACATCATGCCTTGACCATATCACATCACAGCAAGCCCTGCAAAAACAAGTTAGACGTCCTCTACTTTGTTGTTGCAAGTTTTGTGTGGCTGATACGGGCTTCTAGCAAGAACCGTTCTTACCTACGCATACAAACCACAGCGATTTTTCGTCAAGTGTGTTGTTTTAACCTTCAACAAAGAACGGGCGTAGCGACACTCGATTCAACTAAAGTTGGAGAAACACACACTCGCCAGCCACCTATGTGCAAAGCACGTCGGTAGAACCAGTCTCGCGTAAGCGTACGCGTAATGTCGGTCTGAGCCGCTTCATCCAACAATACCGCTGAATCAAAGTATGACATGTTGGTAAGCAGTATGACTATTATTGCCCACAACTCTTTGTGTTCTACTCGTGCAATAACATCTACGCATAGACCTGGCTCGGATGCCACTGTTGGGGAACGTGGTAATTTCCAAAAAATTCCTACGATCATGCAAGATCTATCTAGGTGATGCATAGCAATGAGAGGGGAGTGTTGTCTACGTACTCTCGTAGACCGAAAGCGGAAGCGTTATGACAACGCGGTTGATGTTGTCGTACGTCTTCACGATCTGACTAATCCTAGCACCGAAGGTACGGCACCTCTGCGATCTGCACACGTTCAGCTCGGTGACGTCCCACGGACTCTAGATCTAGCTGAGGTCGAGGGAGAGTTTTGTCAGCACAACGGCGTGGTGACAGTGATGACGAAGTTACCGGCGCAGAGCTTCGCCTAAGCACTACGACGATATGACCGAGGTGGAAATCTATGGAAGGGGCACCGCACACGGCTAAACAATCAACTTGTGTGTCTTTGGGGTGCCCCCCTCCTCCGTATATAAAGGAGGGAGGGAGGAGGAGGCCGGCCAGGGGAGGAGGCGCGCCAAGGGGGGGCAATCCTACTCCAAGTAGGTCCCCCCCTTCCTATTCCAACAAGGAGAAGGGGGAAGGAGGAGGTGGAGAGAAGGAAGGAGAGGGGGGCCGCCGCCCCTTCCCCTTGTCCAATTCGGACTAGGGCAAGGGGTCCGCGTGCCACCTCTTGTCTGCCCTCTCTCTTCTCCACTAAGGCCCATGAGGCCCAATAGTTTCTCGGGGGGTTCCGGTAACCCCCGGTACTCCAGTTTATCCTAAACTTCTCCGGAACACTTCTGGTGTCCGAATATAGTCATCCAATATATCAATATTTATGTCTCAAACATTTCGAGACTCCTCGTCATGTCCGTGATCACATCTAGGACTCTGAACAATCTTCGGTACATCATATCACATAAACTCATAATACCAATCGTCATCGAATGTTAAGCGTGCGGACCCTACGGGTTCGAGAACTATGTAGACATGACCGAGACACGTCTCCAGTCAATAACCAATAGCGGAACCTGGATGCTCATATTGGTTCCTACATATTCTACAAAGATCTTTATCAGTCCAACCGCATAACAACATACGTTGTTCCCTTTGTCATCGGTATGTTACTTGCCCGAGATTCGATCGTCGCTATCTCAATACCTAGTTCAATCTCGTTACCAGCAAGTCTCTTTACTCGTTCTGTAATACTTCATACCGCAACTAACTCATTAGTCACAATCCTTGCAAGGCTTATAGTGATGAGTATCACCGAGAGGGCCTAGAGATACCTCTCCGAAACACGGAGTGACAAATCCTAATCTTGATCTATGCCAACCCAACAAACACCTTCAGAGACACCTGTAGAGAACCTTTATAATCACCCTTTTATGTTGTGATGTTTGGTAGCACACAAAGTGTTCCTCCGGTATTTGGGAGTTGCATAATCTCATAGTCTGAGGAACTTGTAGAAGTCATGAAGAAAGCAATAGCAATGAAACTAACACGATCATAATGCTAAGCTAATGGATGGGTCATGTCCATCACATCATTCTCCTAATGATGTGATCCCGTTCATCAAATGACAACACATGTCTATGGTTAAGAAACATAACCGTCTTTGATTAACGAGCTAGTCAAGTAGAGGCATACTAGGGACTATATGTTATGTCTATGTATTCACACATGTACTAAGTTTCCGGTTAATTCAATTCTAGCATGAATAATAAACATTTATCATGAATTAAGGAAATAAATAATAACTTTATTATTGTCTCTAGGGTATATTTCCTTCAGTTTAATAGGCATTTTTATGCTATTTTATATTATTTTTGGGACTAACCTATTAACCAAGAGCCTAGTGCCAGTTTCTATTTTTTTGCCTATTTTAGTGTTTCGCAGAATAGGAATACCAAATGGAGTCCAAACGGAATGAAACTTTCGCAATGATCTTTCTTGGACCAGAAGGAAACCAGAAGACTTGGAGATGAAGTCGAAGACGCAACGAGGCGGCCACGAGGCAGGAGGGCGCGCCCCTACCTCGTGGGCCCCTTGTGGGTCTCCTGACCTAGCTCCTTCGCCTATATATACTCTTATACCCTAAAAACATTCAGGGGAGCCACGAAAGCACTTTTCCACCGCCGCAACCTTCTGTACCCATGAGATCCCATCTAGGGGACTTTTTCGGCGTCCTACCGGAGGGGGATTCGATCACGGAGGGCTTCTACATCAACACCATTGCCTCTCCGATGAAGCGTGAGTAGTTTACCACAGACCTTCGGGTCCATAGCTAGATGGCTTCTCACTGGTATGAGATGGTGCTATACAAACGGTTTTTAACCCCTTTCTGTGATGGCACTTGGAACCGTCGCCAGGTGAGTGTGGGTGATAGGGGGGTCCTTCCCACACGACCTAGAAACCGTTGGGGATAGGCCCTCATGGCACACGGCTAGCTCGTGTGCGATCGAGCGAGGCATCGAAACCCAATTGTTTCCGTTCGTATGTACATCCCACACGGTGAATCCCAGAAAAACATTTTCGTTCGTACGTATATCACACATAGTTAATCCAAGGAGAACGTTTCCGTTCTCATGTACATCACATACAGTGAATCCAGGGAAAATGTTTTCGTTCATATGTACTTCCCACACAGTCAATCCAAGGAAAACGTTTCCGTTCGTATATACATCCCACAAAGTCAATCCAGGGAAAATGTTTCCGTTTATATGTACATACCACACAGGTTTATGTATAGGCTCGTGTGTGATACGTGTAACTATCACACACACTCTGCCTTGGTTAACTGTTTGCTTTTATCAACTACATCACACACGATTTGATGAAGAAAACTGTGTGGCATTGGGATATCCATCACAAGCGCTTTTACTCTAGAACCGTTTGCAAAGTTCCATTACCCATTTTGCAGGTTTATTAGTTTACACTTAATAATTCTAGTATTACACAAATTCACATTTCATATCGAACAGTTGTTTGCCAATTTCATATCAGGCACATAGATATATTTTAACATCACAGTACGATAGCTACCGGAAAATAGCACAGTACAACATATAGATAGTTCAACTCCATAGGAACAATATTAGAACAATATGTTCATTTCCCTAATCGAGACCATCCAGGATCGCCTTATCCACCTCTGCTTTCAGTTCAGTAAGAACCTGTTTTGTGCTGGCCAACTGGGAAAGCGCCTCCTCCTTCGCCAACACCATCTTAGCAAAGTCTGATTTAAAAAATCTGAGCTCATTCTCCACCTTCCTCTTTTTATCCCATATCTTCAAATATTCTTCAGCATTGACAACACTTTCACTAAGCCTACCTCTGTTCTCTTCCTGACACATGATCCACAGCTTTGCTAGACACATCTTCAAATACTGTGGCCACTCTTGATCAACCCACTCCAAGTAAGAACACTTCTGTTCATCCTATAATATTTAAAACTAGATCAGTAACAATTGTAGGGAAAATGGGTTTATAGCAACATAGAAAATCACCAATACTTATTTTGAAAAACTGAAGAAACAGGTTAATTTTGACATATCTTCTCAAAAAGATCAATGTGCAAATGAATTAATTGCTATGACACAACAATCAAATTTTGAAACATCAGAAGCTATAATTAACTACAACAACGCTACAAGTTCTTACTCATGTACTATAAATAACAAATTGAACATTTTAAGAGGAAGGTAAATATAACTACAACAACATAGCGACAGTGTTTGTATGACAGCAAATTGATACTAACAGGTGTGTACATGCACAAATTTAGTAACATAGAACTAATAGCACTAAGGTGTCCTCTATGTATGCCAAAACCGGTGGAAATACAATTGTTGCTACATCTCGCACCGATGCCCTGCACTAGCGAGCCGATGCAGTAGAAAAAAAATCAGGGACTCGAACTCCGAAGCACCTAGTTGCTCCGAGGCCCAGTTCCTTCGTGCCATAAAGATTTAGTATTTTACTGCTTGGCTGCTCGTATGTGTGGACAAGTTGGCTCCACAAACTGTTGAAGCGGTGCCAAATAATTTTCTAATGGCACCGCTAATGAGATGGCAACATTTTTAGATACTAGGTACAAACTGTGACACTGTCTTAGGATGCATTTGGTTGAAGGTATGGTATGAATGGGTTGGGACCGTAACAGTGTCTGAATAACATCTAACAAATGATTTGTAACAACTAAAGAGGGTCTAACCTTCTCTGCACATGCCAGAAACTTCCTACCATTGTCCACATATTCAAACGCAACTAGCTTCATGCATGGAGATTGATGGTGACAACGACCAGACAGATCTTCAGCCACCCGCTCCATTCGTTGCAACTGATGGTCCTAGGGAACTACAAGAGGAAGAAATGACTCAAATCTACCGACAGGTAAAAATCCTTCATTCCAAGTCGTAGCCCAAGAGAGAGAAGAGACGCATACCCTGGGTGGTGAAGGAGTCGTCCGAGGAGGAGGAACCGCTGGAGAGGTCTTTGAAGAAGACCATGGCGACCCCGGCGGTAGGGTGCGAGATGACGAGAGCGAGGAAGCAAGCAAGGAAGCGGCTATATCTTAGGAAGGGATGAAGGGGGAAACAGGGGAAATGTGGCTTGTGGTCGGGGAGAAAAGGGGACGGGGAGGGGGTAGATATTTCAGCGGTAGGCCAAATATTTTGAAATGTGGATGGAAACTTTGCGCGTGGTGCCGCCGGACACCATTCACTTTGAACGATAGTGTGCGTCGCAAAAGATTCTTCTGCTTAACGCGCATAGGATGAGTTTGATAATTGAAATTTTGGTGGAAATTTCCCCGCGTACGTCATTGCATAATTTAACATCGCTTGCTAATTTGGGCACACAAAAGAGCGTATAGCACACAGACCAGACATACTGAATTGAGCAATTTTAGTAATTAAACAGAGACAGTTCACCTAAACATTGCTCTAACAAAAGACCAGCACTAAAAACAAAGCCTAAGTATGAATAATTTTAACAAATCCACCGCCACACCGGCCTATGCATCGCCGGTGTGAGATGAGATGTCGATGACTTTTTCTGGCGACATGCCGCCGTTGGTGGACTCCACGTCCCCCCTGCTGAAGTCGACCGCGTCATCATCCTCGTCCTCGTCCTTGGCACCGCCATCAAGGTTGTAGTACTCGTAGTAGTGGCTGCGCTAGAGCTCGCGTTGGTACTACACCGTCGATTCCTCGACTGACAGACTCTTCTCTACCTCGACCTGGGCCACGCACAACTCCTCCTCCCGGCGTTCCTCGATCTCCGCCGCCTCCTACATCTCTAGCTCCTGCTCGACGACCTCATGAGGAAGCAGGTGCTCCATGGCCACCGCCGCCTTTGCAGACGTGGGTTGCATGCTAGATTCCGAGGTGGCCTGGAATATCTTGGTGTGGATGGCCTCGACCTGGGCCAGGGCGACATCAGTGGCACAGACGGCAGCTCGAGCGCTCTCGGAGTTTGAAGCCGCCGTCACAGCAGTAGCTACAGCCGTCTCGGCTACTGCAGCTGCCCTGTCAGCTGCCGCAGACGCCCTCTCGATGGAAGCGGCCGTGCTCAATGCGGATGCGGCGGCACTCTCGACGTAGGCAGCCACGCTCTTGGCGCAGGCGGCGGTGCTCGGGGGGACGCGGCCATCGTACGGGCCTTCACGAAGTGTTTCCACGGTGTCATGTTTGCAAGAAGGGGGTGCAGGAATGGGGATTGAGATTTGTGGATTCAGGGGTTGCCGGCACTGGAGCAGACGAGCCGGCGAAGCTTAAGGAGGAAGACTTAAATAGACCCAGAATTTTTCATGGCAAACGATTCCTACAAAACAACTATGCGTGATGTTGTAGATATTTTTTATTAGCTGTGAAAGACGAATTTGGAGTAAAGTGGCAACGGATGGTGTTTTAAATGTACGAGAATTTTTTTAGTACTAATACCACTATCATTTCAAATTTTGGAAAAATTCAGGGGTCATTTGACCTTTTAAGACATTTGATTGATTTTCTAGCCATTTAATGACCGTAATTGAAATTTGAACTACATGTACATGCAGCAGCTAACCAAAATGGTTTGAAAATTCATATTTTTCTACGTGTAATGTGCACTGATACAAACTGTCATGTGAAAATTTGGAAAATTTCCAGGGGTCATTTGACCTTTTGAAGACATTTAAGTGATTTCCTAGCCATTTAATGACCGTAATTCAAATTTGAACTAGAAGTACATGCAATGGCTAACCATAATGGTTTGAAAAATCATATTTGTGTACTTGTGTGTGAGTTAATTCCATGTGCAGTAAATTAGAAGGATTTTTCAAACATATTGGTCTCACGGCATGGACACATGCATGGAGTGCCATGGCATTTTTATTCCAAAAAAATAAAAAATGATCAGGAAAACATGAAACCTTTCTTGATGTAATGTCATGCCACCAAGATGATGTGGTAAAAAAAATTGGCTTGTTTGATGAAAGTTTGGACACACACACACCCCTCACAAACCGGAACAACTCACTAGAAGACTTGTGTTTCCGAGAGGGAACAATGCATGTTTGATGACGAACAACAGATAGCTTCCTCTTACGGCCTTCAAAACTTTTCTACGTGTAATGTGCACTGATACAAACTGTCATGTGAAAATTTTGGAAAATTTCAGGGGTCTTTGACCTTTCGAAGAAATTTAAGTGATTTCCTAGCCATTTAATGACCGTAATTCAAATTTGAACTAGATGTACATACAACGGCTAACCATAACGGTTTGAAAAATCATATTTGTGTACTTGTGTGCGAGTTAATTCCATGTGCAGTAAATTAGAAGGAATTTTCAAACATATTGGTCTCACGGTGTGGACACATGCATGGAGTGCCATGGCATTTTTATTCAAAAAAATTAAAAAATGATCAGGAAAACATGAAACCTTGCTTGATGTAATGTCATGCCACCAAGATGATGTGGTAAAAAATTGGCCTGTTTGACGAAAGTTTGGATACACACCCCTTACAAACCAGAGCAACTCACTAGAAGGCTCGTGGTTCCGAGAGGGAACAATGCATGTTTGATGACGAACAGCAGATGGCTTCCTCTTACGGCCTTCAAATTTTTTCTATGTGTAATGGGCACTGATGCAAGCTGTCATGTGAAAATTTTAAAAAATTCAGGGGTCATTTGACCTTTTGAAGACATTTTAAGTGATTTCCTAGCCATTTAATGACTGTAATTCAAATTTGAACTAGATGTACATGCAACGGCTAACCATAACAGTTTGAAAAAACATATTTGTGTACTTGTGCACAAGTTAATTCCATGTGAAGTAAATTAGAAGGAATTTTCAAACATATTGGTCTCACGGCATGGACACATGTACATGCATGGAGTGCCATAGCATTTTCATTCCAAAAAATTAAAAAATGATCAGAAAAACATGAAACTTGCTTGATGTAATGTCATGCCACCAAGATGATGTGGTACAAAAATTGGCTTGCTTGACGAAAGTTTGTACACACATGCCTCAAAACCGGAGCAACTCACTAGAAGGCTTGTGGTTCTGAGAGGGAAAATGCATGTTTGATGACGAATGGCAGATAGCTTCCTCTTACGGCCTTCAAAAAATTTCTACGTATAATGTGCACTGATACAAACTGTCATGTGAAAATTTGGAAAATTTCAGGGGTCATTTGACCTTTTGAAGACATTTAAGTGATTTCCTAGCCATTTAATGACTGTAATTCAAATTTGAACTAGATGTACATGCAACGGCTAACCATAATAGTTTGAAAAATCATATTTGTGTACTTGTGTGCGAGTTAATTCCATGTGCAGTAAATTAGAAGGAATTTTCAAACATATTGGTCTCACGGCATGGACACATGCATGGAGTGCCATGGCATTTTTATTTCAAAAAATTAAAAAATGATCAGGAAAACATGAAACCTTGCTTCATGTAATGTCATGCCACCAAGATGATGTGGTAAAAAAATTGGCCTGTTTGACAAAAGTTTGGGCACACGCCCCTCACAAACCGGAGAAACTCACTAGAAGGCTCGTGGTTTCGAGAAGGGAACAGTGCATGTTTGATGACGAACGGCAGATAGCTTCCTCTTACGACCTTCAATTTTTTTCTACGTGTAACATGCACTAATTAATACAACTATCATGTGAAAATTTGGAAAATTCCAGGAGTCATTTGACCTTTTGAAGACATTTAAGTGATTTCCTAGCCATTTAATGACCGTAATTCAAATTTGAACATGCAACGGCTAACCATAACGGTTTCAAAAATCATATTTGTGTACTTGTGTGCAAGTTAAAAAAAATCATCAGACGATGTAAATATCTAGTGTTCAAAAAAGAAAATGTAAAATCTGGCAAGACAACCGGCCCCACATGATTGGCACTCTATTTCGCACCTCGAGGTTTGGAAGGTGAGTGGCGGGCTTTATTAATCAGACACGGTTCTGCATTCGGAACAGTCGGCTATTATGTTCACACATGGATTTTACTGCGGTAATCGTGTGTAATTCACACTACAGTACTCGTAAATTCCGGCGACCGGCGTGTGTACTGTTCCAGTCGATCAAGATTCTGGCCACCAATAAATATCACCTTGCTCAAGTCGTCCCACCTGCATTCTCATCTAGATCCTCCCCTTGCTCTCTCTCTCTCTCTCTCTCTCAAATCTCTGCCACGGCGCCGCCGGTCTGCCCACGCGCCGACGAGGAGTCACTGTAGGGGTACGCAGTAATTTCAAAAAAATTCCTACGATCACGCAAGATCTATCTAGGTGATGCATAGCAACGAGAGGGGAGAGTGTGTCCACGTACCCTCGTAGACCGAAAGCGGAAGCGTTTCAATAACGCGGTTGATGTAGTCGAACGTCTTCACGATCCAACCGATCCAAGTACCGAACGTACGGCACCTCCGCGTTCAGCACACGTTTAGCTCGATGACGTCCCTTGTACTCTTGATCCAGTTGAGGACGAGGGTGAGTTCCATCAGCACGATGGCGTGGCGACGGTGATGATGATGCTACCAGTGCAGGGCTTCACCTAACCTCTACGATGGTACGATCGAGCTGTGTAATTCTGGAGGGGGGCACCGCACACGATTGGGAGAGAAACTTGTGTGTTCTAGGGCGCCCCCCTACCCCCGTATATAAAGGAGCAAGGGGAGGCCAGCCGGCCCTCCTAGGCGCGCCCCCAAAAGGGGAACCCTACTAGGACTCCAAGTCCTAGTAGGTTTCCACCAAGAGGGAGAGAGGGGGAAGGAAGGAGAGGGAGAGGGAGAAGGAAAGGCCCCCCCTCCTAGTCTAATTCGGACCCAAGGGGGAGGGGTACGTGGCCTGCCATGTCCGCCCCTCTCTCTCTCTCTCTCCACTAAGGCCCATCAAGGCCCATTAGTTCCCCCGGGGGTTCCGATAACCCTCCAGCACCCTGGTTTTATCTGAAACTTCTCCGGAACACTTCTGGTGTTCGAATATAGTCGTCCAATATATCAATATTTATGTCTCGACCATTTCGAGACTCCTCGTCACGTCCGTGATCTCATCCGGGACTCCGAACAAACTTCGGCCATCAAAAACACATAACTCATAATACATATCGTCATAGAACGTTAAGCGTGCGGACCCTCCGGGTTCGAGAACTATGTAGACATGACCGAGACACATCTCCGATCAATAACCAATAGCGGAACATGGATGCTCATATTTGCTCCTACATATTCTACGAAGATCTTTATCGGTCAAACCGCATAACAACATACGCTGTTCCCTTTGTCATCGGTATGTTACTTGCCCGAGATTCGATCGTCGGTATCGTCATACCTAGTTCGATCTCGTTACCGACAAGTCTCTTTACTAGTTCTGTAATACTTCATCCCGTAACTAACTCATTAGTTATAATGCTTGCAAGGCTTATAATGATGAGCATTACCGAGAGGGCCCAGAGATACCTCTCCAAAACACGGAGTGACAAATCCTAATCTTGATCTATGCCAACCCAATAAAACACCTTCGGAGACACCTGTAGAGCACCTTTATAATCACTCATTTATGTTGTGACGTTTGGTAGCACATAAAAGTGTTCCTCCGGTATTCGGGAGTTGCATAATCTCATAGTCTGAGGAACATGTATAAGTCATGAAGAAAGCAGTAGCAATGAAACTGTAACGATCATAATGCTAAGCTAACGGATGGGTCATGTCCATCACATCATTCTCCTAATGATGTGATCCCGTTCGTCAAATGACAACACATGTCTATGGTTAGGAAACATAACCATCTTTGATTAACGAGCTAGTCTAGTAGAGGCATACTAGGGACAATATGTTTTTGTCTATGTATTCACACATGTACTAAGTTTCCGGTTAATACAATTATAGCATGAATAATAAACATTTATCATGATATAAGGAAATAAATAATAACTTTATTATTGCCTCTAGGGCATATTCCTTCAGTCTCCCACTTGCACTAGAGTCAATAATCTAGATTACCTAGTAATGATTCTAACACCCATGGAGCTTTGGTGCTGATCATGTTTTGCTCGTGGAAGAGGCTTAGTCAACGGTTCTGCAACATTCAGATCTATATGTATCTTGAAAATCTCTATGTCCCCTTCCGACACTTGATGACGGATGGAATTGAAGCGTCTCTTGATGTGCTTGGTTGCTTGTGAAATATGTATTCCTTTGCCAAGGCAATTGCACCAGTATTGTCACAAAAGATTTTCATTGGACCCGATGCACTAGGTATGACAGCTAGATCGGATATGAACTCCTTCATCCATATTCCTTCATTTCCTGCTTCCGAAGCAGCAATATACTCCGCTTCACACGTAGATCCCGCCACGACGCTCTGCTTGGAACTGCACCAACTGGCAGCTCCTCCATTCAATAAAAATATGTATCCGGTTTGCGACTTAGAGTCATCCGGATCAATATCAAAGCTTGCATCGACGTAACCATTTACGACGAGCTCTTTTTCACCTCCATAAACGAGAAACATATCCTTAGTCCTTTTTAGGTATTTCAGGATGTTCTTAACCGATGTCCACTGCTCCACTCCGGGATTACTTTGGTACCTCCCTGCTATGCTTATAGCAAGGCACACATCAGGTCTGGTACACAACAATGCATACATGATAGAACCTATGACTGAAGCATAGGGAATGACTGTCATTTTCTCTCTATCTTCTGCACTGGTCGGGCATTGAGTCTGACTCAATTTCACACCTTGTAACACAGGCAAGAACCCTTTCTTTGACTAATCCATTTTGAACTTCTTCAAAACTTTATCAAGCTATGTGCTTTGTGAAAGTCCAATTAAGCGTCTCGATCTATCTCTATAGATCTTGATGCCCAATATGTAAGCACCTTCTTTGAGGTCTTTCATAGAAAAACTCTTATTCATGTATCCCTTTATGCTATCCAGAGATTCTATATCATTTCCAATCAATAATATGTCATCTACATATAATATCAGAAATGCTACAGAGCTCCCACTCACTTTCTTGTAAATACAGGCTTCTCCAAAAGTCTGCATAAACCATATGCTTTGATCACACTGTCAAAACATTTATTCCAACTCCGAGAGGCTTGCACCAGTCCATAAATGGATCGCTGGAGCTTGCACACTTTGTTAGCACCCTTTGGATCGACAAAACCTTCTGGTTGCATCATATACAACTCTTCTTCCAGAAATCCATTCAGGAATGCAGTTTTGACATCCATCTGCCAAATTTCATAATCATAAAAAGCGGCAATTGCTAACATTATTCGGACAGACTTAAGCATCGCTACGGGTGAGAAAGTCTCATCGTACTCAACTCCTTGAACTTGTCAAAAACCTTTCGCAACAAGTCGAGCTTTGTAAACAGTAACATTACCGTTTGCGTCGATCTTCTTCTTAAAGATCCATTTATTTTCTATGCCTTGCCGATCATTGGGCAAGTCCACCAAAGTCCACACTTTGTTCTCATACATGGATCCCATATCAGATTTTATGGCCTCAAGCCATTTCACGGAATCTGGGCTCATCATCGCTTCCTCATAGTTCGTAGGTTCACCATGGTCTAGTAACATGACTTCCAGAACAGTATTACCGTGCCACTCTGGTGCAGATCTTACTCCCGAAGACCTACGTGGTTTGGTAGTAACTTGATCTGAAGTTTCATGATCATCATCATTAACTTCCTCACTAATTGGTGTAGGAATCACTGGAACTGATTTCTGTGATGAACTACTTTCCAATAAGGGAGAAGGTACAATTACCTCATCAAGTTCTACTTTCCTCCCACTCACTCCTTTCGAGAGAAACTCCTTCTCTAGAAAGGATCCATTCTTAGCAACAAAGTTTTTGCCTTTGGATCTGTCATAGAAGGTGTACCCAACAGTTTCCTTTGGGTATCCTATGAAGACACACTTTTCCGACTTGGGTTCGAGCTTATCAGGTTGAAGCTTTTTCACATAAGAATCGCAGCCCCAAACTTTAAGAAACGACAACTTTGGTTTCTTGCCAAACCACAGTTCATAAGGCGTCGTCTCAACGGATTTTGATGGTGCCCTATTTAAAGTGAATGCAGCCGTCTCTAAAGCATAACCCCAAAACGATAGCAGTAAATCAGTAAGAGACATCATAGATCGCACCAAATCCAATAAAGTATGGTTACGAAGTTCGGACACACCATTTCGTTGTGGTGTTCCAGGTGGCGTTAACTGTGAAACTATCCCATCTTGTTTCAAATGAAGACCAAACTCATAACTCAAATATTCTCCTCCACGATCAGATAGTAGAAACTTTATTTTCTTGTTACGATGATTTTCCACTTCACTCTGAAATTCTTTGAACTTCTCAAATGTTTCAGACTTATGCTTCATTAAGTAGATATAACCATATCTACTCAAATCATCTGTGAAGGTAAGAAAATAACGATACCTGCCACGAGCCTCAACACCCATTGGACCGCATCCATCAGTATGTATTATTTCCAGTAAGCCAGTAGCTCGTTCCATTGTTCCGGAGAACGGAGTTTTAGTCATCTTGCCCATAAGGCACGGTTCGCAAGCACCAAGTGATTCATAATCAAGTGATTCCAAAAGTCCATCAACATGGAGTTTCTTCATGCGCTTTATACCGATTTGACCCAAACGACAGTGCCACAAATAAGTTGCACTATCATTATCAACTTTTCATCTTTTGGCTTCAATATTATGAATATGTGTATCATCACTATTGAGATTCAACAAAAATAGACCACTCATCAAGGGTGCATGACCATAAAAGATATTACTTGTATAAATAGAACAACCATTATTCTCTGATTTAAATGAATAACCATCTCGCATCAAACAAGATCGAAATATAATGTTGATGCTCAATGTTGGCGCCAAATAACAATTATTTAGGTCTAAAACTAATCCCGATGGTATATGTAGAGGTAGCGTGCCAACGGCGATCACATCGACCTTGGAACCATTTCCCTTGTGCATCGTCACCTCGACCTTAGCCAATCTTCGTTTAATCCGTAGCCCCTGTTTCGAGTTGCAAATATGAGAAACAGAACCAGTATCAAATACCCACTACTACGAGCATTAGTAAGGTACACATCAATAACATGTATATCAAATATACCTTTCACTTTTCCATCCTTCTTATCCGCCAAATACTTGGGGCAGTTCCGCTTCTAGTGACCAGTCCCTTTGCAGTAGAAGCACTCAGTTTCAGGCTTAGGTCTAGACTTGGGTTTCTTCTCTTGAGCAGAAACCTTTTTGCTGTTCTTCTTGAAGTTCCCCTTCTTCCCTTTGCCCTTTTTCTTGAAACTAGTGGTCTTGGTTACCATCAACACTTGATGCTCCTTCTTGATTTCTACCTCCGCAGCCTTTAGCATTGCAAAGAGCTCGGGAATTGTCTTGTTCATCCCTTGCATATTATAGTTCATCATGAAGCCTTTATAGTATGGTGGCAGTGATTGCAGAACTCTGTCAATGACACTATCATCAGGAAGATTAACTCCCAGCTGAGTCAAGTGGTTATGGTACCCAAACATTCTGAGTATGTGTTCACTGACAGAACTATTCTCCTCCATTTTGCAGCTGTAGAACTTGTTGGAGACTTCATATCTCTCAACTCGGGCATTTGCTTGAAATATTAACTTCAACTCTTGGAACATCTCATATGCTCCATGACATTCAAAATGTCTTTGAACTCCCGATTCTAAGCCGTAAAGCATGGCACATTGAACTATCGAGTAGTCATCAACACGCGTCTGCCAGGCATTCACAATGTCTGCAGTTGCTGGCGTGGGTGGTACACCTAACGGTGCTTCCAGGACGTAATTCTTCTGTGCAACAATGAGGATAATCCTCCAGTTATGGACCCAGTCCGTGTAGTTGCTGCCATCATCTTTCCACTTAGCTTTCTCTAGGAACGCATTAAAATTCAAAGGAACGGTAGCACGGGCCATTGACCTTCAATAACATAGTCATGCAAAATAACTATAAGGACTAAGTTCATGATAAATTAAAGTTCAATTAATCATGTGATAGACATCCCTCTAGTCATCTAAATGATCACGTGATCCAAATCAACTAAACCATGTCTGATCATCACGTGAGATGGAGTAGTTTCCAATGGTGAACATCACTATGTTGATCATATCTACTATATGATTCACGTTCGACCTTTCGGTCTCAGTGTTCCGAAGCCATATCTGCATATGCTAGGCTCGTCAAGTTTAACCCGAGTATTCTGCATGTGGAAAACTGGCTTGCACCCATTGTATGTGAACATAGAGCTTATCACACCCGATCATCATGTGGTGTCTCGGCACGACGAACTATAGCAATGGCGCATACTCAGGGAGAACACTTATACCTTGAAATTTAGTAAGGGATCATCTTATAATGCTACCATCGTACTAAGCAAAATAAGATGCATAAAAGATAAACATCACATTTAATCAAAATACGTGACATGATATGGCCATCATCATCTTGTGCTCATGATCTCCATCACCGAAGCATCGTCATGATCTCCATCGTCACCGGCGCAACACCTTGATCTCCATCATAGCATCGTTCTCGTCTCGCCAACTATTGTTACTATGACTATCGCTACCGCTTAGTGATAAAGTAAAACAATTACATGGTGATTGCATTGCATACAATAAAGCGGCAACTATATGGCTCCTGCCAGTTGCCGATAACTTTGTTACAAAACATGATCATGTCATACAACAATTTATATCACATCATGACTTGACCATATCACATCACAGCAAGCCCTGCAAAAACAAGTTTGACGTCCTCTACTTTGTTTTTGCAAGTTTTACGTGGCTGCTACGGGCTTCTAGCAAGAACCGTTCTTACCTACGCATACAAACCACAACGATTTTTCGTCAAGTGTGTTGTTTTAACCTTCAACAAGGAACGAGCGTAGCGACACTCGATTCAACTAAAGTTGGAGAAACACACACTCACCAGCCACCTATGTGCAAAGCACGTCGGTAGAACCAGTCTCGCGTAAGCATACGCGTAATGTCGGTCTGAGCCGCTTCATCCAACAATACCGCTGAATCAAAGTATGACATGCTGGTAAGCAGTATGACTATTATTGCCCACAACTCTTTGTGTTCTACACGTGCATATAACAACTACGCATGGACCTGGCTCGGATGCCACTGTTGGGGAATGCAGTAATTTCAAAAAAAATCCTACGATCACGCAATATCTATCTAGATGATGCATAGCAACGAGAGGGGAGAGTGTGTCCACGTACCTTGTAGACTGAAAGCGGAAGCGTTTCAATAACGCGGTTGATGTAGTCGAACGTCTTTGCGATCCAACCGATCCAAGTACCGAACGTACGACACATCCGCGTTCAGCACATGTTCAGCTCAATGATGTCCCTCGTACTCTTGATCCAGTTGAGGATGAGGGTGAGTTCCTTTAGCGCAAAGGCGTGGCGATGGTGATGATGATGTTACCGGCGTAGGGCTTCGCCTAAGCTCTACGGTGGTATGATCGAGGTGTGTAACTGTGGAGGGGGCACCGCACACGGTTGGGAGAGAAACTTGTGTGTTCTAGGGTGCCCCCCTACCCCTGTATATAAAGGAGCAAGGAGAGGCTGCCGGCCCTCCTAGGAGCGCCCCTAAAAGGGGAATCCTACAAGGACTCCAAGTCCTAGTAGGTTTCCACCAAGAGGGGGAGAGGGGGAAGGAGGGAGAGGGAGAGGGAGAAGGAAAGGGGGGCGTCGCCCCCCCTCCTAGTCCAATTTGGACCCAAGGGGGAGGGGCGCGGCCTGCCCTGGCCGCCCCTCTCTCTCTCTCCACTAAGGCCCATCGAAGCCCATTAGTTCCCCCGGGGGTTCCGATAACCCTCCAGCACTCTGGTTTTATCTGAAACTTCTCCGGAACACTTCCGGTGTTCGAATATAGCCGTCCAATATATCAATATTTATGTCTCGACCATTTCGAGACTCCTCATCACGTCTGTGATCTCATCCGGGACTCTGAACAAACTTTGGCCATCAAAAACACATAACTCATAATACATATCGTCATCGAACGTTAAGCGTGCGGACCCTACGGGTTCGAGAACTATGTAGACATGACCGAGACACATCTCCAACCAATAACCAATAGCGGAACCTGGATGCTCATATTTGCTCCTACATATTCTACGAAGATCTTTATCGGTCAAACCGCATAACAACATACGTTGTTCCCTTTGTCATCGGTATGTTACTTGCCCGAGATTCGATCGTCGGTATCGTCATACCTAGTTCGATCTCGTTACCGGCAAGTCTCTTTACTAGTTCCGTAATACTTCATCCCACAACTAACTCATTAGTTACAATGCTTGCAAGGCTTATAGTGATGAGCATTACCGAGAGGGCCCAGGGATACCTCTTTGAAACACGGAGTGACAAATCCTAATCTTGATCTATGCCACCCCAACAAAACACCTTCGGAGACTCCTGTAGAGCACCTTTATAATCACCATTTACGTTGTGACATTTGGTAGCACACAAAGTGTTCCTCCGGTATTCGGGAGTTGCATAATCTCATAGTCTGAGGAACATGTATAAGTCATGAAGAAAGCAGTAGCAATGAAACTGTAACAATCATAATGCTAAGCTAACGGATGGGTCATGTCCATCACATCATTCTCCTAATAATGTGATCCCGTTCATTAAATGACAACACATGTCTATGGTTAGGAAACATAACTATCTTTGATTAACGAGCTACTCTAGTAGAGGCATACTAGGGACAATATGTTTTTGTCTATGTATTCACACATGTACTAAGTTTTCAATTAATACAATTCTAGCATGAATAATAAACATTTATCATGATATAAGGAAATAAATAATAACTTTATTATTGCCTCTAGGGCATATTTCCTTCAGCCGCCACCCCCCGAGGATGCTCACTCGAAGAGCAGCGACAAGGACACCTACGCGCTGCCGGACGAGGTTGCACTGGATCCCCCAACTTTGGATTGGTTTTGGGGCCAGTATGATCTTTGTCTTTGGAATTCGCTGCCGCCGGCTGAGAAAGCCAGGCAAGTGGCTTTCAAAAAGGAGATGGCAGAGGAGGATGCTAGGTACCAGGCGGCCTGTGAAGCCCGTGATGCCGCCTGGAAAAAGGAGGCGTCGGAGCTTTGGGGCGGGCACGTCGTCGTGCGGAGGAGGTGTACGAAGACGGGTACTTCACGAGGAAGGCCAGAGGCGCTAGGCGCCTCATCGCTGCATGGATCTGGGCCGATAAGCTCTAGCGTGCCACCGACGAGGAGCTCCGGTGGGTGCCAATGAAATGGCAAGATCGTTCGCGCGCTTCCGCCTGCAAGAGGTAGATCGGCACGTCAAGCGCTGTGAGGCGAAGGAGGCGGAGTACTGCCTCAGCTTTGGGAAGACGCCGTGCACTAGGGAGCTGCTGGCGCGGGGCTGTCGGAATAATGGCCCCAGGAGAGATTATTAGTTTTAGTATTGTTCGTTTTCAATTTTATGCATTGTACCTAGTAGTTAAGTATCATCACGTATATGTGATGATGTTATATATATTCTGTGATGAACTAATGAACAATTAATATTATATATATTATGAATTCCATTTTCTATCTGTGTTTATATACTAATTTGAAACTATCTTTTATCATCCACATATACAGAATGGGAAGTGTATAAACACACATTGAAACAGAACATATAAGAACGGAAAACAGAGTACACACATTGAAACAGAGCAATAAACAGAGCAATAGTATGATTGCTGTGAATACATAGCTACCCACGTCCAAACAACTCAACTAAATAAACGCGTCCATGAGACCATGACCATCAGCCCTTGCCTACGGTAGCTCTTGGCTCTTCCTGAACTCGTGCAGGCGTTCGTCCAAGCGGTCGACACGCTCGCGGTACATCTGGAGCGCGATCTCGAGCTCCAAGTTTGCTATTTCATCAGAGGTCACCACCTTGCAGATGCGACGGCCATGTTCCTCTACTGCGTCCAGGTGGACACATGGGCCAAGGAGGCGGTCGAGCCTACCGACCAGCGCATTGGCATCGAGCAGGCCGCGGACAAGGCGAACGGCACGACCCATGCGAACGGCGCGGCGGGCGTCTGGTGCAAGTACGGCACGGTCGGCCTCTGGTGCAAGTATGGCGCAGAGGGCCTGTGCCCACTCCTCGCGAGGAACGGGGGTACTGACGGGACGTGTACCCAGCTGCGACACCCTATCGACAGCAGGCAAGCGCCGATGGATCCGCTCTTGCTGTGCACCATGCTGCGCCTCTCGCTCTGCGGTGCTCCAACGGTCTCACCGTGTGGCGAGCCATATCCTATTGGCGCAGACGCGCCTAGCTTGCTCTATGGCGCGCCATTGATCATGTTGTGTGGCGAGCTGCAGCCTCTCGGCGCTGACATGCCTATCTTGATCCGTGGCGCTGAAGCGCCATGCGCCAAGGGTCTGCTCAACCCTGGCGATGACGTGCATCACGGCGACATCCATCATGTTGCCAGGGAGCGTCGCGGCCTCGATGGGTCGTGGCACCTTCTAGTTTTCCTTGTCAACGAGGTTGATGGCAGAGGCGGCGCTTTGGTGCGTTGGCATGCTTGGAAAAGGTGGATGTGCTACAGGCTGCGCTTGTTGCCTCCGTGTGTCGTGTCATGCCTAGGTTTGTGTGCAATATCGTTGGGTGGCGAGAAACAGGTGAGGAAATGGCAGGAAACGGCAACGTGTTCATAGAACACCATCAGTTAATGGAAACTTAGCATATATAAGGAACATCGAGCTAGCACAAGAAGTAGATGATGATGAGATGAACACGGACGACACTAGGGAACCCGTCGGTGATGAATTCATCAATCACAAACAGTTGTACACTAGCAAGTGTTTGCCCACAACACACATGGATTATTCCATCACAAACAGGTCAGATGGATCAACTGTATGCCATGTATACACATTGTCAAAAAGTAATGCGGTATACCTTCTTTAACATATGTTAAAAAATAAAATAAAAATAAAAAACAAGGACCTCGAGGTTAAATTAGCTGAGGGAATAGGTCATTTCAGGTCATTTCGGTAATTTGACCGAAATGACCCATCCTATCAGTTAATTTAACATCAACACAACTTCCCATCCAGTCACCCATCTGATGGCTGCTCCAGCCTGAGCACACTTAACTTGAGAATTCTCTTAGATGAGCTACTGGTGGAACAGCTAGTCCTTGTTGGTATAGGATGCCTCTTCGCATCCTTATGGCGTATCCAGATGACCGCCCATCCCCCAATGGCCAATACATGTTGTGTAGACAGAGCATATCACATATGTCTTACTAGAAGCAATCATTTGTGTTATTATCGTCTTTGCACACATTTCTGATTACAGACATGTTGCCGCGTATCACACACATCTTGTTATATTGAACCGTTTATGTTCTCTTGTCTCAACGCAAACAATCCGAGTGAACCGCATGCCGTATATCACACACACCTTGATTTTCCTGACCGTTTGTTTTGTGTTGCCTAATCACAAACAGTTCATCTGAGTGAACCGTATGTTGAATATCGCACACACCTTTATCGAGCTGCCCGTTTCTTTTGTTCCTCCTCATCGCAAACATTTCGTTGAACTGAACCGTATGCCCTGCACCGCACACGCAACTAAAAATCTGAACCGTGTTTGATGCATCCGTCATCGCAAACATTTTACACATTTTTAACGGTTTTCTTACACCACCATTTGCGATTATTACATCACACACAGTTTCTCGAAGGGTCTCTGATCGTAGTGTCGCGTTAGCAGCATCCTGCAGTAGTGTCTTCTCTCGCTTTGATTATCAATACCATGTTCTACTTGATGTTCTTGGAGATCTATTCGATGTAATATTCTTTTGCGGTGTGTTTGCCGAGATCCGATGAATTGTGGATATATGATCAGATTATCTATGAATATTGTTTGGTTCTTCTCTGAATTCTTATATGCATGATTAGATATCTTTGCAAGTCTCTTTGAATTATCGGTTTAGTTTGGCCTACTAGATTGATCTTTCTTGCAATGGGAGAAGTGCTTAGCTTTGAGTTCAATCCTGTGGTGTCCTTTCCCAGTGACAGTAGGGGCAGCATGGCACGTATTGTATTGTTGCCATCGAGGATAAAATGATGGGGTTTACATCATATTGCTTGAGTTAATTCCTCTACATCATGTCATCTTACTTAATGTGTTACTCTGTTCTTTATGAACTTAATACTCTAGATGCAGGCAAGAGTTGGCGATATGTGGAGTAATAGTAGTAGATGCAGAATCGTTTCAGTCTACTTGACACGGACGTGATTCCTATGTTCATGATCATTGCCTTAGATATCGCCATAACTTTGCGCTTTTCTATCAATTGCTTGACAGTAATTTGTTCACCCACCATAATATTTGCTATCTTGAGAGAAGTCACTAGTGAAACCTATGGCCCCCAGGTCTCTTTTCCATTATATTGAATCTCTTTTACACCTACTAGTTTCCGATCTACTATTTTGCAATCTTTTACTTTCTGACCTATAAACCAAAAATACCAAAAATATTTACTTTACCGTTTATCTATCTCTATCAGATCTCACTTTTGCAAGTAACCATGGAGGGATTCACAACCCCTTTATCGCGTTGGGTGCAAATTGTTGATTGTTTGTGCAGGTATTCGGTGACTTGTGCATTGTCTCCTACTGGATTGATACCTTGGTTGTCAAACTGAGGGAAATACTTATGCTACTTTGCTGCATCACACTTTCGTCTTCAAGGGAAAACCAAACGCAAGCTTAAGAGGTAGCATTTTGGTATGATTTGAATGGAACTAACCCGGATTGCCGCTGTTTTAAGCAGAACTACCGTGGTGTCGTTTTTTGTGCAAAAATAAAAGTTTTCAGATTGGGCTGAAAATTTGCGGTGATTTTTTATGGAAAAAAAGAGACCCATGAAGCTTCGAGTAAGGACTAGAAGACTCACGAGGAAGTGACAAGCCTGGGGGGCACGCCCTCCCCCCAGGGCACGTGTGGTAGGCTTGTCGCTCCCGCGTGGGCCCTGATACGTCTCCAATGTATCTATAATTTTTGATTCTTTCATGCTATTATATTATCTATTTTGGATGTTTTATATACATTAATATGCTATTTATATTATTTTTGGGACTAACCTATTAACCTAGAGCCCAGTGCCAGTTTCTGTTTTTTCCTTGTTTTTGAGTTTTATAGAAATGGAATATCAAACGGAGTCCAAATGGAACGAAACTTTCGTGATGATTTTTCTTGGACCAGAAGACACCTACGAGACTTGGAGATGAGGTCAAAAGGCCTACGAGGATACGACAAGCTGTAGGGGTGCGCCCCCTGGCTAGTGGTCACCTTGGAGGTCCTCTAACCCTAATCTTTGGCCTATAAATTCCCAAATATTTCCGAACCAACAGAAGCGTCCACCAAAATACTTTTCCACCACCGCAAGCCTCTGTTCCTGTGAGATCCCATCTTGGGGCCTTTTCCGGCGATCTGCCGGAGGGGGATTCGACCACAGAGGGCATCTACATAAACTCTGCTACCCTTTCGATGATGCGTGAGTAGTTTACTACAGACCTATGGGTCCATGGCTAGTAGCTAGATGGCTTATTCTCTCTCTTTGATCCTCAATACCATGCTCTCCTCGATGTTCTTGGAGTTCTATCCGATGTAATACTTTTTTGCGGTGTGTTTGTCGAGATTTGATGAATTGTGCATTTATGATCAGTTTATCTATGAATATTATTTGAATCTTCTCTGAATTCTTATATGCATGATTTAATATCTTTGTATTTCTCTTCGAATTATCGGTTTGGTTTGGCCAACTAGATTGGTATTTCTTGCAACGGGAGAGGTGCTTAGTTTTGGGTTCAATCTTGCGGTGTCCTCACCTAGTGACATAGTAGGGCTAGCGAGGCACGTATTGTATTGTTGCCATCAAGGATAAAAAGATGGGGTTTTTGTCATATTTCTAGAGTTTATCCCTCTACATCATGTCATCTTACTTAAGGTGTTACTCTGTTCTTATGAACTTAATACTCTAGATGCATGCTAGATAGCGGTCGATGTGTGGAGTAATGGTAGTAGATGCAGGCAGGAGTCGGTCTACTTGACACAGACATGATGCCTATATTCATAATCATTGCCTTGGATATCGTCATAACTTTGTGCTTTTCTACTAATTGCTCGACAGTAATTTGTTCACCCACCGTGTTATTTTCTTTCAAGAGAGAAGCCTCTAGTGAAACCTATGGCCCCCAGGTCTATTTTCTATCATATATTTTCAGATCTATAAACCAAAAAACCCAAAAATACCTTGCTGCAATTTATTTGTTTTTACTTTTCTTTATGTTTTAGAAATCTTTTATATCTATCTCTATCAGATCTCATCCTTGTAATTGACCGTGAAGGGATTGACAACCCCTTTGTCGCGTTGGGTGCAAGTGTTTCATTGTTTGTGCAGGCGCATAGATTGGAGACTTGCTTGTACCTCCTACTGGATTGATACCTTGGTTCTCTAACTGGGGGAAATACTTGTCTCTACTTTGCTGCATCACCCTTTCCTCTTCAAGGGAAAAACCAACGCAAGCTCAAGAAGTAGCAGGAAGAATTTCTGGCGTCGTTGCCGTGGAGGTTATACATCAAGCCTACCAAGTACCCATCATAAACTCTCATCTCTTGCATTACATTATTCGCCATTTGCCTCTCGTTTTCCTCTCCCCCACTTCTAAAACGATTTCTGGAAAAACAATAAAACATTTGCCTTTTTATTCGCCCTTCTTTCGTTCGTCTTTTCCTTTAATTTTTGTTTGCTTGTGTGCTAGATTGCTTGCTTTGTCACGATGACTCAAGAGAATACTAAGTTGTGTGACTTTTCCAACACTAACAATAATGATTTTATTAGTACTCTAATTTCTCCCGCCACTAGTGCGGAATCTTATGAAATTAATGCCGCTTTGTTGAATCTTGTTATGAAAGAACAATTTTTCGGCCTTCCTACTGAAGATGTTGCATCCCATCTAAACACTTACGTTGAATTGTGTGATATGCAAAAGAAAAAGTTGTGGATAATGATATTGTCAAATTGAAGCTATCTCCATTCTCACTATGAGATCGTGCTAAAACTTGGTTTTCATCTTTGCCTAAAAAAAGTATTGATTCATGGAATAAGTGTAAAGATGCTATTACTTCCTAGTATTTTCCTCCCGCTAAGATCATCTCCCTTAGGAACAATATAATGAATTTTAAGCAACTTGATCATGAACATGTTGCACAATCTTGGGAGAGGATGAAATTTATGATAAGAAATTGCCCTACGCATGGTTTGAGTTTATGGATGATTATACAAAAATAATATGCGTGATTGAATTTTGCATCTAGAAATCTTTTAGATTCCGCCGTGGGAGGTAATTTAATGGAAATCAAATTAGGAGAATCTACTATACTCCTAGATAATACTATGGCAAATTACTCTCAATGGCATACCGAAAGATCATCTACTAGTAAAAAGTGCATTGAAGAAATTGACACTTTGAGTGGAAAGTTGGATGAATTTATGAAATTGATTGCTATAAAGAGTGCTCCTATTGATCCTAATGATATGCCTTTGTCCACTTTGATTGAGAATAATAATGTATCAATGGATGTGAATTTTGTTGGTAGGAACAATTTTGGTAACAATGCTTATAGAGGTAATTTCAACCCTAGGCCTTTTCCTAGTAATTCCTCTAATAATTATGGTAATTCCTACAAAAATTCTTATGTAAATTATAATAAAATACCCTCTGATCTTGAGAACAGTATTAAAGACTTCATTAATTCTAAAAAAGCTTTCAATGCTATGGTTGAAGAAAAATTGCTCAAGTTTGATGATTTGGCTAGGAACGTTGATATAATTTCTCTTGAGATTGATTCTTTGAAAAGTAGATCTATGCAACCTAAGCATACTATTAATGAATCTCTGAAAGCTATTAGGATTTCTATTTATGAGTGTAAAGAAAGAACCGCTAGGATGCGTGCTAAGCAAGATTGGTTTTTTTAAAACGTGTTCTTCTATTTCTTGTGATAATAATGATGAAGATCTTAAAGTGATTGGTGTGACTCCTATTGAATCTCTATTTGCTAATATAAATCTTGATAAGTATGGGACTAGAGATGAGCCAACTTTAGTTAGAAGGCATGCTAATTATTCAGAGTTTAAAGATCTTAATGAAAAAATTGATAAAAGAGGGATTGAAAAGGTCAAGACTTTAAGTAGCGATGAACCCACTCTTTCAGATTTCAAGGACTTTAATTATGATAATTGTTCTTTGATAGATTGTATTTCCTTGTTGCAATCCATGTTGAATTCTCCTCATGCTTATAATCAAAATAAAGCTTTTACTAAACATATCGTTGATGCTATGATGAAATCTTTTGAAGAAAAACTTGAGTTGGAAGTTTCTATCCCTAGAAAGCTTTATGATGAGCGGGAACCTACTATTAAGATTAAAATTAAAGGTTATAAGTGCCATGCTTTGTGTGATTTGGGTGCTAGCGTTTCCACGATTCCAAAAACTTTATGTGATGTGCTAGGTTTCCGTGAATTTGATGATTGTTCTTTAAATATGCATCTAGCGGATTCCACTATTAAAAAACCTATGGGAAGGATTAATGATGTTCTTATTGTTGCAAATAGGACTTATGTGCCCGTAGATGTCATTGTTCTTGATATATATTGCGATCCTACATGTCCTATTATTCTTGGTAGACCTTTCCTTAGAACGATTGGTGCAATTATTGGTATGAAAGAAGGAAACATTAGATTTCAATTTCCATTAAGGAAGGGCATGGAACACTTCCCAATAAAGAAAATTAAGTTGTCATATGAATGTATTATGAGGGACACTTATGGATTTAATACCAAAGATGACAATACCTAGATCTATGTTTTATGCCTAGCTAGGGGCGTTAAACAATAGCACTTGTTGGGAGGCAACCCAATTTTCTTTTTTATGTTTTTTGTTTGCTACCATTCTTAAATAAAATACACATTATTACCTCTATAGTAATTGTGTTTTGGTGTTTTAATTAGTGTGTGAGCCAAGTGAGACCTTTGGGATGATCTGCGGTGATAGTTGATTTGATCTTGCTGGAAAACAGAAACTTTTGCGCCCAGTAAAACAATTTTAGAAATTCACAGAAGCATGATTTTAATATGAATTTTATACAAAAGAAATATATACAAAATACCCATATTTTCCTAATTTTGCAGAATTTTTGGAGTTACGAAAGTATATGAAGTTTCCGGATTGCTACAGACTGTTCTGTTTTTGACAGATTCTGTTTTTCTTGTGTTGTTTGCTTATTTTGATGGATGTATGTGTAGTATCGAGGGGTATGAACCATGAAGAAGTTGGAATACAGTAGATATTACACCAATATAAATAAAGAATGAGTTCACAACATTACCCAAAGTGGTGATTTGCTTTTCTTATACTAACGGATCTCATGAGTTTTTAGTTAAGTTTTGTGTTGTGAAGTTTTCAAGTTTTGGGTAAAGATTTGATGGACTATGGAATAAGGAGTGGCAAGAGCTTAAGGTTGGGGATGACCAAGGCATCCCAAGGTAATATTAAAGCACAACCAAGCATCTAAGCTTGGGGATGCCCCGGATGGCATCCCCTCTTTCGTCTTCAATCCATCGATAAATTTACTTGAGGCTATATTTTTATTCATCACATGATATGTGTTTTGCTTGGAGCTTCTTGTATGATATGAGTCTTTGTTTTTTAGTTTGCCACAATCATCCTTTCTTTAAACACCTTTTGAGAGGGACATGCATTGATCGTGAATTTATTAGAATACTCTGTGTGCTTCACTTGTATCTTTTGAGCTAGGAAATATGCTCTTGTTGGGGAACGTTGCAGAAAATTAAAATTTTTCCTACGGTTTCACCAAGATCCATCTATGAGTTCATCTAAGCAAGGAGTCTAGGGAGAGAGTTTGCATCTACATACCACTTGTAGATCGCGTGCGGAAGCTTGCAAGGTGATGATGTAGTCGTACTCGACGTGATCCAAATCACCGATGACCTGCGCCGAACGGACGGCACCTCCGCGTTCAACACACGTACGGAACAGCCACGTCTCCTCCTTCTTGATCCAGCAAGGAAGGGAGGAGAGGTTGAGGGAGATGGCACCAGCAGCAGCACGACGGCGTGGTGTTGGTGGAGCTGCAGTACTCCGGCAGAGCTTCGCTAAGCACTATGGAGGTGGAGGAGGTGTTGGGGAGGGAGAAGGAGGCAACCAAAGGCCAGGGCGTTCAGGTATGAAGTCCCTCCTCTCCCCCCACTATATATAGGGGTGCCAAGGGGGGTGGCCGGCCCTAGGAGATCAAATCTCCTAGGGGGTGCGGCGGCCAAGGGGGGTTTTCCCTCCCCCCAAGGCACCTAGGAGGTGCCTTAACCTCCTAGGACTCTTGCCCCCCTTGAACCCTAGGCGCATGGGCCTATGTGGGGCTGGTGCCCTTGGCCCATTAGGCCAAGGCGCACCCCCACACAGCCCATGTGGCCCCCCGGGACAGGTGGACCCACCCGGTGGACCCCCGGGACCCTTCCGGTGGTCCCGGTACAATACCGATAACCCCGAAACTTGTCCCGATGCCCGAAACAGGACTTCCCATATATAAATCTTTACCTCCGGACCATTCCGGAACTCCTCGTTACGTCCGGGATCTCATCCGGGACTCCGAACAACATTCGGGTTACTGCATATACATATCCCTATAACCCTAGCGTAACTGAACCTTAAGTGTGTAGACCCTACGGGTTCGGGAGACATGCAGACATGACCGAGACTCTCTCAGTCAATAACCATCAGCGGGATCTGGATACCCATGATGGCTCCCACATGCTCCTCGATGTTGTCATCGGATGAACCACTATGTCGAGGATTCGATCAAACCCTGTATGCAATTCCCTTTGTCAATCGGTACGTTACTTGCCCGAGACTCGATCGTCGGTATCCCAATACCTTGTTCAGTCTCGTTTCCGGCAAGTCACTTTACTCGTACCGTAATGCATGATCCCGTGTCCAACACCTTGGTCACATTGAGCTCAATATGATGATGCATTACCAAGTGGGCCCAGAGATACCTCTCCGTCATACGGAGTGACAAATCCCAGTCTCGATCCGTGTCAACCCAACAGCTACTTTCGGAGATACCTGTAATGCACCTTTATAGTCACCCAGTTACGTTGTGACGTTTGGTATACCCAAGGCACTCTTATGGTATCCGGGAGTTACACGATCTCATGGTCGAAGGAAGAGATACTTGACACTTGCAAAGCTCTAGCAAAACGAACTACACGATCTTTTATGCTATGCTTAGGATTGGGTCTTGTCCATCACATCATTCTCCTAATGATGTGATCCCGTTATCAATGACATCCAATGTCCATAGTCAGGAAACCATGACTATCTGTTGATCACAACGAGCTGGTCAACTAGAGGCTTACCAGGGACATTGTGTGGTCTAAGTATTCACACGTGTATTACGATTTCCGGATAATACAGTTATAGCATGAATAAAAGACAATTATCATTAACAATGAAATATAATAATACTTTTATTATTGCCTCTAGGGCATATTTCCAACAGTCTCCCACTTGCACTAGAGTCACTAATCTAGTTACATTGTGATGAATCGAACACCCATAGAGTTCTGGTGTTGATCATGTTTTGCACGCGAGAGAGGTTTAGTCAGCGGATCTGCGACATTCAGATCCGTGTGCACTTTGCAAATCTCTATGTCTCCATCTTGAACATTTTCACGGATGGAGTTGAAACGACGCTTGATGTGCCTGGTCTTCTTGTGAAACCTGGGCTCCTTTGCGAGGGCAATAGCTCCAGTGTTGTCACAGAAGAGTTTGATCGGCCCCGACGCATTGGGTATGACTCCTAGGTCGGTGATGAACTCCTTCACCCAAATCGCTTCATGTGCTGCCTCCGAGGCTGCCATGTACTCCGCTTCACACGTAGATCCCGCCACGACGCTCTGCTTGCAGCTACACCAGCTTACTGCTCCACCATTCAAACATATACACGTATCCGGTTTGTGACTTAGAGTCATCCGGATCTGAGTCGAAGCTAGCGTCGACGTAACCCTTTACGACGAGCTCTTCGTCTCCTCCATAAACGAGAAACATGTCCTTTGTCCTTTTCAGGTACTTCAGGATATTCTTGACCGCTGTCCAGTGTTCCTTGCCGGGATTACTTTGGTATCTTGCTACCAAACTTACGGCAAGGTTTACATCGGGTCTGGTACACAGCATGGCATACATAATAGATCCTATGGCTGAAGCATAGGGGATGACACTCATCTCTTCTTTATCTTTTGCCGTGGTCGGTGACTGAGCTGAGCTCAGTCTCATACCTTGTAACATAGGCAAGAACCCCTTCTTGGACTGATCCATTCTGAATCTCTTCAAAATCTTATCAAGGCATGTACTTTGTGAAAGACCTATGAGGCGTCTCGATCTATCTCTATAGATCTTGATGCCTAATATATAAGCAGCTTCTCCAAGGTCCTTCATTGAAAAACACTTATTCAAGTAGGCCTTAATGCTGTCCAGAAATTCTATATTATTTCCCATCAGGAGTATGTCATCTACATATAATATGAGAAATGCTACAGAGCTCCCACTCACTTTCTTGTAAACGCAGGCTTCTCCATAAGTCTGCATAAACCCAAACGCTTTGATCATCTCATCAAAGCGAATGTTCCAACTCCGAGATGCTTGCACCAGTCCATAAATGGATCGCTGGAGCTTGCATACTTTGTTAGCGTTCTGAGGATCGACAAAACCTTCCGGCTGCATCATATACAGTTCTTCCTTAAGATGCCCGTTAAGGAATGCTGTTTTGACGTCCATCTGCCATATCTCATAATCATAGTATGCGGCAATTGCTAACATGATTCGGACGGACTTTAGCTTCGCTACGGGAGAGAATGTCTCGTCGTAGTCAATCCCTTGAACCTGTCGATAACCCTTAGCGACAAGTCGAGCTTTATAGATGGTAACATTACCATCCGCGTCCGTCTTCTTCTTAAAGATCCATTTGTTTTCTATCGCTCGCCGATCATCGGGCAAGTCTGTCAAAGTCCATACTTTGTTTTCATACATGGATTCAATCTCGGATTTCATGGCTTCAAGCCATTTGTTGGAATCCGGGCCCGTCATTGCTTCTTCATAGTTCGAAGGTTCATTGTTGTCTAACAACATGATTTCCAGGACAGGGTTGTCGTACCATTCTGGTGCGGAACGTGTCCTTGTGGACCTACGAAGTTCAGCAGTAACTTGATCCGAAGTACTTTGATCATTATCATGGTTTTCCTCTTCAGTTGGTGTGGGCATCACAGGAACGGTTTCCTGTGCTGCGTCACTATCCCGCTCAAGAGGTAGTACTTCATCGAGTTCTACTTTCCTCCCACTTACTTCTTTCGAGAGAAACTCTTTTTCCAGAAAGCATCCGTTCTTGGCAACAAAGATCTTGCCTTCGGATCTTAAGTAGAAGGTATACCCTACAGTTTCCTTAGGGTATCCTATGAATACGCATTTTTCCGACTTGGGTTCGAGCTTTTCAGGTTGAAGTTTCTTGACATAAGCTTCGCATCCCCAAACTTTTAGAAATGACAGCTTAGGTTTCTTTCCAAACCATAATTCATACGGTGTCGTCTCAACGGATTTAGACGGTGCCCTATTTAAAGTGAATGTAGCTGTCTCTAGAGCGTATCCCCAAAATGATAGCGGTAAATCGGCAAGAGACATCATAGACCGCACCATATCCAATAGAGTGCGATTACGACGTTCGGACACACCGTTTCGCTGAGGTGTTCCAGGCGGCGTGAGCTGTGAAACGATTCCACATTTCTTTAAGTGTGTACCAAATTCGTGACTTAAGTATTCTCCTCCACGATCTGATCGTAAGAATTTTATCTTTCGGTCACGTTGATTCTCCACCTCATTCTGAAATTCCTTGAACTTTTCAAAGGTCTCAGACTTGTGTTTCATTAAGTAGACATACCCATATCTACTCAAGTCATCTGTGAGAGTGAGAACATAACGATATCCTTCGCGAGCCTCAACGCTCATTGGACCGCACACATCGGTATGTATGATTTCCAACAAGTTGGTAGCTCGCTCCATTGTTCCGGAGAACGGAGTCTTGGTCATTTTGCCCAAGAGGCATGGTTCGCACGTGTCAAAGGATTCATAATCAAGAGACTCTAAAAGTCCATCGGCATGGAGCTTCTTCATGCGCTTGACACCAATGTGACCAAGGCGGCAGTGCCACAAGTATGTGGGACTATCGTTATCAACTTTAAATCTTTTGGCATATACACTATGAACATGTGTAATATTACGCTCGAGATTCATTAAGAATAAACCATTGACCATCGGAGCATGACCATAAAACATATCTCTCATATAAATCGAACAACCATTATTCTCAGACTTAAATGAGTAGCCATCTCGTATTAAACGAGATCCTGATACAATGTTCATGCTCAAACTTGGCACTAAATAACAATTATTAAGGTTCAAAACTAATCCCGTAGGTAAATGTAGAGGCAGCGTGCCGACGGCGATCACATCGACTTTGGAACCATTCCCGACGCGCATCGTCACCTCGTCCTTTGCCAGTCTCCGTTTATTCCGCAGCTCCTGCTGTGAGTTACAAATATGAGCAACGGCACCGGTATCAAATACCCAGGAGTTACTACGATTACTGGTAAGGTACACATCAATCACATGTATATCAAATATACCTTTGGTGTTGCCGGCCTTCTTATCCGCTAAGTATTTGGGGCAGTTCCGCTTCCATTGACCCTTCCCCTTGCAATAAAAGCACTCAGTCTCAGGCTTGGGTCCATTCTTTGACTTCTTCCCGGTAACTGGCTTACCAGGCGCGGCAACATCTTTGCCGTCCTTCTTGAAGTTCTTCTTACCCTTGCCCTTCTTGAACTTAGTGGTCTTATTGACCATCAACACTTGATGTTCTTTCTTGATTTCAGCCTCTGCTGACTTCAGCATCGAGAACACTTCAGGAATGGTCTTTTCCATTCCCTGCATGTTGTAGTTCATCACAAAGCTCTTGTAGCTTGGTGGGAGCGACTGGAGGATTCTGTCAATGACCGCCTCATCTGGGAGGTTAATGTTCAGCTGGGTCATACGGTTGTGCAACCCAGACATCTTCAGGATGTGTTCACTGACAGAACTGTTTTCCTCCATCTTACAACTGTAGAACTTGTCGGAGACATCATATCTCTCGACCCGGGCATGAGCTTGGAAAACTAGTTTCAGCTCTTCGAACATCTCATATGCTCCGTGATGCTCAAAACGCTTTTGGAGCCCCGGTTCTAAGCTGTAAAGCATGCCGCACTGAACGAGGGAGTAATCATCAGCGTGAGACTGCCAAGCATTCATAATGTCTTGGTTCTCTGGGACGGGAGCGTCACCTAGCGGTCCTTCTAGGACATATTGTTTCCTGGCAGCTATGAGGATGATCCTCAGGTTCCGGACCCAGTCCGTATAGTTGCTGCCATCATCTTTCAGCTTGGTTTTCTCTAGGAACGCGTTGAAGTTCATGTTGACATTAGCGTTGGCCATTGATCTACAAGACATATTTGCAAAGGTTTTTAGACTAAGTTCATGATAATAAAGTTCTAATCAAATTATGAACTCCCACTTAGATTAGACATCCCTTTAGTCATCTAAGTGTTACACGATCCGAGTCGACTAGCCCGTGTCCGATCATCACGTGAGACGGACTAGTCATCGTCGGTGAACATTTTCATGTTGATCGTATCTTCCATACGACTCGTTTTCGACCTTTCGGTCTCCGTGTTCCGAGGCCATGTCTGCACATGCTAGGCTCGTCAAGTTAACCCTAAGTGTTTTCGCTGTGTAAAACTGTCTTACACTCGTTGTATGTGAACGTAAGAATCCATCACACCCGATCATCACGTGGTGCTTAGAAACGACGAACTGTAGCAACGGTGCACAGTTAGGGGAGAACACTTCTTGAAATTTTATAAGGGATCATCTTATTTACTACCGTCGTCCTAAGTAAACAAGATGCATAATACATAATAAACATCACATGCAATTATATAGTTGTGACATGATATGGCCAATATCATATAGCTCCATTGATCTTCATCTTCGGGGCTCCATGATCATCTTGTCACCGGCTTGACACCATGATCTCCATCATCATGATCTCCATCATCGTGTCTTCATGAAGTTGTCACGCCAACGACTACTTCTACTTCTATGACTAACGTTTAGCAATAAAGTAAAGTAGTTTACATGACGTTATTCAATGACACGCAGGTCATACAAAAAATAATGACAACTCCTATGGCTCCTGCCGGTTGTCATACTCATCGACATGCAAGTCATGAATCCTATTACAAAGAACATGATCTCATACATCACAATTCATCATTCATCACAACTTCTGGCCATATCACATCACATGATCAATCACTGCAAAAACAAGTTAGACGTCCTCTAATTGTTGTTGCATCTTTTACGTGGCTGCAATTGGGTTCTAGCAAGAACGTTTTCTTACCTACGAATCACCACAACGTGATTTTGTCAACTTCTATTTACCCTTCATAAGGGCCCTGTTCATCGATTCCGCTCCAACTAAGGTGGGAGAGACAGACACCCGCCAGCCACCTTATGCAACATGTGCATGTCAATCGGTGGAACCGGTCTCACGTAAGTGTACGTGTAAGGTTGGTCCGGGCCGCTTCATCCCACAATACCGTTGAACAAGAAAAGACTATTAGAGGCAAGTAAGATGACAAAATCCACGCCCACAACAAAGTTGTGTTCTACTCGTGCAAAGAGAACTACGCATAAACCTGGCTCATGATGCCACTGTTGGGGAACGTTGCAGAAAATTAAAATTTTTCCTACGGTTTCACCAAGATCCATCTATGAGTTCATCTAAGCAACGAGTCTAGGGAGAGAGTTTGCATCTACATACCACTTGTAGATCGCGTGCGGAAGCTTGCAAGGTGATGATGTAGTCGTACTCGACGTGATCCAAATCACCGATGACCTGCGCCGAACGGACGGCACCTCCGCGTTCAACACACGTACGGAACAGCCACGTCTCCTCCTTCTTGATCCAGCAAGGAAGGGAGGAGAGGTTGAGGGAGATGGCACCAGCAGCAGCACGACGGCGTGGTGTTGATGGAGCTGCAGTACTCCGGCAGAGCTTCGCTAAGCACTATGGAGGTGGAGGAGGTGTTGGGGAGGGAGAAGGAGGCAACCAAAGGCCAGGGTGTTCAGGTATGAAGTCCCTCCTCTCCCCCACTATATATAGGGGTGCCAAGGGGGGGTGGCCGGCCCTAGGAGATCCAATCTCCTAGGGGGTGCGGCGGCCAAGGGGGGTTTTCCCTCCCCCCAAGGCACCTAGGAGGTGCCTTACCCTCCTAGGACTCTTGCCCCCTTAAACCCTAGGCGCATGGGCCTATGTGGGGCTGGTGCCCTTGGCCCATTAGGCCAAGGCGCACCCCCCTACAGCCCATGTGGCCCCCCGGGACAGGTGGACCCACCCGGTGGACCCCGGGACCCTTCCGGTGGTCCCGGTACAATACCGATAACCCCGAAACTTGTCCCGATGCCCGAAACAGGACTTCCCATATATAAATCTTTACCTCCGGACCATTCCGGAACTCCTCGTGACGTCCGGGATCTCATCCGGGACTCCGAACAACATTCGGGTTACTGCATATACATATCCCTATAACCCTAGCGTAACTGAACCTTAAGTGTGTAGACCCTACGGGTTCGGGAGACATGCAGACATGACCGAGACTCTCTCAGTCAATAACCATCAGCGGGATCTGGATACCCATGATGGCTCCCACATGCTCCTCGATGTTGTCATCGGATGAACCACTATGTCGAGGATTCGATCAAACCCTGTATGCAATTCCCTTTGTCAATCGGTACGTTACTTGCCCGAGACTCGATCGTCGGTATCCCAATACCTTGTTCAGTCTCGTTTCCGGCAAGTCACTTTACTCGTACCGTAATGCATGATCCCGTGTCCAACACCTTGGCCACATTGAGCTCAATATGATGATGCATTACCGAGTGGGCCCAGAGATACCTCTCCGTCATACGGAGTGACAAATCCCAGTCTCGATCCGTGTCAACCCAACAGCTACTTTCGGAGATACCTGTAATGCACCTTTATAGTCACCCAGTTACGTTGTGACGTTTGGTATACCCAAGGCACTCTTATGGTATCCGGGAGTTACACGATCTCATGGTCGAAGGAAGAGATACTTGACACTTGCAAAGCTCTAGCAAAACGAACTACACGATCTTTTATGCTATGCTTAGGATTGGGTCTTGTCCATCACATCATTCTCCTAATGATGTGATCCCGTTATCAATGACATCCAATGTCCATAGTCAGGAAACCATGACTATCTGTTGATCACAACGAGCTGGTCAACTAGAGGCTTACCAGGGACATTGTGTGGTCTAAGTATTCACACGTGTATTACGATTTCCGGATAATACAGTTATAGCATGAATAAAAGACAATTATCATGAACAATGAAATATAATAATACTTTTATTATTGCCTCTAGGGCATATTTCCAACAGCTCTAGTACTTCACTTATATCTTTTTAGAGCACGGCGGTGGCTTTATTTTATAGAAATTGTTGAACTCTCATGCTTCACTTATATTATTTTGTGAGTCTTAAACAGCATGGTAATTTGCTTAGGTTATGAATTTAGTCCTAATATGATAGGCATCCAAGAGGGATATAATAAAAACTTTCGTATACAGTGCATTGAATACTATGAGAAGTTTGATTCCTTGCATATTGTTTTGAGATATAAAGATAGTGATATTAGAGTCATGCTAGTGAATTATGGATTGTTAGAAATACTTGTGTTAAAGTTTGTGATTCCCGTAGCATGCACGTAAGGTGAACCATTATGTGATGAAGTCGGAGCATGATTTTTTTTTGATTGCCATCACTCGTGTTGAGGTCAGGATCACGCGATGGTTAACTCCTACCAACCCTTCCCCTAGGGGCATGCGTGTAGTACTTTGTTTCAATGGCTTCTAGACTTTTGCAATAAGTATGTGAGTTCTTTATGACTAATTTTGAGTCCATGGATTATACGCACTCTCACCCTTCCACCATTTCTAGCCTCTCTAGTACCGCGCAACTCTCGCCGGTGCATTACACCCACCATATATCCTTCCCCAAAACAGCCACCATACCTACCTATTATGGCATTTCCATAGCCATTCCGAGATATATTGCCATGCAACTTCCACCGTTTCGTTTATTATGACATGCTTCATCATTGTCATATTGCTTTGCATGATCATGTAGTTGACATCATATTTGTGGCAAGGCCACCGTTCATATTTTTCATACATGTCACTCTTGAGTCATTGCACATCCTGGTACACCGTCTGAGGCATTCATATAGAGTCATATATTTTTTCTACTATCGAGTTGTAATTCTTGAGCTGTAAAGTAAGTAAAAGTGTGATGATCATCATTATTAGAGCATTGTCCCAAGTGAGGAAAGGATGATGGAGACTATGATTCCCCCACAAGTTGGGATGAGACTCCGGACAAAAAATAAAAAAGAAGAAGAAACAAAGAGGGCAAACAGCCCACAAAAAAAGATAGATAGATAGATAGATAGAGAGAGAGAGAGAGAGAGAGAAGAGAGAAGGGGCAATGCTACTATCCTTTTTCACACTTGTGCTTCAAAGTAGCACCATGATCTTCATGATAGAGAGTCTCTTATTTTGTCACTTCCATATACTAGTGGGAATTTTTCATTATAGAACTTGGCTTGTATATTCCAATGATGGGATTCCTCAAATTTACCTAGGTCTTCGTGAGCAAGCAAGTTGGATGCACACCCACTTAGTTTCTTTTTGAGCTTCCATATACTTATAGCTCTAGTGCATCTGTTGCATGGCAATCCCTACTCACTCACATTGATATCTATTGATGGGTATCTCCATAGACCGTTGATACGCCTAGTTGATGTGAGACTGTCTCCTTTTTGTCTTCTCCACAACCACCATATTCTATTCCACCTATAGTGCTATATCCATGGCTCACTCTCATGTATTGCGTGAAAGTTGAAAAGGTTTGAGAACACTAAAGTACGAAACAAATTGCTTGGCTGATTCCGGGGTTGTGCATGACTGGAATATTTTTGCGCGGTGAAGATGGAGCATAGCCAGACCATATGAATTTGTAGGGATAACTTTCTTTGGCCATGTTATTTTGAGAAGACGTGATTGCTTTATTAGTATGCTTGAAGTATTATTGTTTTTATGTTAATATTAAACTTTTGTTTTGAATCTTATGGATCATGCCACAATAAAGAATATTACATGGATAAATATGTTAGGTAACATTCCACATCAAAAATTCTGTTTTAATCATTTACCTACTCGAGGACGAGCAAGAATTAAGCTTGGGGATGCTTGATACGTCTCCAATGTATCTACAATATTTGATTGTTCCATGCTATTATATTATCTATTTTGGATGTTTTATATGCATTAATATGCTATTTTATATTATTTTTGGGACTAACCTATTAAGCTAGAGCCTAGTGCCAGCTTTTTCCTTGTTTTTGAGTTTTACAGAAAAGGAATATCAAACAGAGTCCAAACGGAATAAAACTTTCGCGGTGATTTTTTTGGGACCAGAAGACACCTATGAGACTTGGAGAGGAGGTCAGAAGACCTACGAGGAGACGGCAAGCCGTAGGGGCGCGCCCCCTAGCTTGTGGTCCCCCTGAGGTCCTGTAACCCTAATCTTTGGCCTATAAATTCCCAAATATTTCCGAACCAACAGAAGCGTCCACCAATATACTTTTTCACCACCGCAAGCCTCTGTTCCCGTGAGATCCCATCTTGGGGCCTTTTCCGGCGATCTGCCGGAGGGGGGTTCGATCATGGAGGGCATCTACATAAACTCTACTGCCCTTCCGATAATGCGTGAGTAGTTTACCACAAACCTATGGGTCCATGGCTAGTAGCTAGATGGCTTATTCTCTCTCTTTGATCCTCAATACCATGTTCTCCTCGATGTTCTTGGAGTTCTGTCAGATGTAATACTTTTTTGCGGTGTGTTTGTCGAGATCCGATGAATTGTGGATTTATGATCAGTTTATCTATGAATATTATTTGAATCTTCTCTGAATTCTTATATGCATGATTTAATATCTTTGTATTTCTCTTCGAATTATCGGTTTGGTTTGGCCAACTAGATTTGTATTCTTGCAATGGAAGAGGTGCTTAGTTTTGGGTTCAATCTTGCGGTGTCCTCACCCAGTGACATAGTAGGGGTAGCGAGGCACGTATTGTATTGTTGCCATCAAGGATAAAAATATGGATTTTTCATCATATTTCTTGAGTTTATCCATCTACATCATGTCATCTTACTTAAGGCGTTACTCTGTTCTTATGAACTTAATACTCTAGATGCATGCTGGATAGCGGTCGATGTGTGGAGTAATAGTAGTAGGTGTGGGCAGGAGTCGGTCTACTTGACACGGACATGATGCCTATATTCATAATCATTGCCTTGGATATCGTCATAACTTTGCGCTTTTCTATCAATTGCTCGACAGTAATTTGTTCACCCATCGTGTTATTTTCTTTCAATAGAGAAGGTTCTAGTGAAACCAATGGCCCTGAGTCTATTTTCCATCATATATTTTTAGATCTATAAACAAAAAACCCAAAAATATCTTGTTGTAATTTATTTGTTTTTACTTTGTTTTACATTTTAGAAATCTTTTATATCTATCTCTATCATATCTCATCCTTGCAATTGACCGTGAAGGGATTGACAACCCGTTTGTCGCGTTGGGTGCAAGTGTTCGATTGTTTGTGCAGGTGCATAGATTGGAGACTTGCTTGTACCTCCTACTGGATTGATACCTTGGTTCTCTAACTGAGGGAAATACTTATCTCTACTTTGTTGCATCACCCTTTCTTCTTCAAGGGAAAAACCAACGCAAGCTCAAGAAGTAGCAGCCCCCCTTGCCGTAAAACCAATGCCAAAATTTCCTATAAATATAGAAAACCTAGAAAAAAACCTAGAACTTCCGCTCCGCCGCCGCAAGCATCTGTACCAAAGGGATCTTATCTGCAGCCCTGTTCCGGCACCCTGCCAGAGGGGAAAATCATCACCAAAGGTCATCTTGATCATTCCAGTAGTCTCCATGATGAGGAGGGAGTAGTTCACCCTCGGGGCTGAGTGTATGTACCAGTAGATATGTGTTTGATCTCTCTCTCTCTCTCTCTCTCTCTCTCTCTCTTCTCTCTCTCTCTCTCTCGTGTTCTTGTGAAAACCCAGCCCATATATTAATTAAATTAGAATGTTCATACAATCATTCTTACAGCATCAGCCACATAGGCGGAACACTATTAATAAGAGCACCGTCACATCTATTAATAAAACTAAACTTAGCTAACTCGTGCGCCACCATATTAGCTTTCCTGCTAATATTGGAGATCTTAACATTCGTCAACATCTTAGAAATACTCAAAGCTTGTTTATTTAGGTCAACAAGGGGGGATGTCAAGACTGTCATTTCCAAGAGCACTGACCACAAAAGAACATTCGGTTTCTAAAATGATGGGTTTGTGAAGGGTGATACCGATATGCAATCCGGAGAGTGTCGCTCTAAGTTCCGCTTCCTCAGCGCTATAACAAGCTCCAATATAATCCCAAGAGGAGATGACAACTTCTCCAAAGTGGTTTCTGACAACCACCCCTACACTCACAGCGCTGATTGCCTCCACAAATCTTAAAGCACTCCTCGTTGGGAGGTTGCCAAGCAACAAAACTCCTCTCCGCATTATTCAAAGCCCAAATTTCATCCCCCAATTCCTTGCCTCTGTTACTTATCACTCCCTGCAGTTTTGAGTGACAAAAAGAAAAGGAAGCCCAGTAATTTTGTACAAATTTTACTGAAGCTGAGATGGGTTCTTTACCTTTCCCAAAAATCAGATCATTTCTTAAATGCCAAGCTCTCCACAACATGAATATAGTTTGCTCACGTGTTGACGGATTTAATTGATCTAGTAAAATAAGGAGCCAATCCGGCCCCGTATTTTTGAGAAGCCCTTCAGCTGGTAAATTCCACACCTTTCTCAAAGCCATACAAAATGCACAAGCCTTTGGACAACTCACCAAGGCATGAAAAGTGCATTCATCCTCAACACCACATATTGTACACCTACTCAGGATGGCTTGATGATGCTTAACTCTGTTAACTTGAACCGCCAAACTGTTTGAAGCAACTCGCCAGGCAAAAATTCTAATCTTCTGAGAAACATTGGCTCTCCAGATAATATTCCAGATCCTCCTATACCCATTAACTGCTCCACTAGAATTCCCTGCTCCACTAGAATTCCCCAGACTATCTGTCGAGTCCCTGATATTCAGTGCGAGCCTATACACACTCTCCATAGAAAAATATGCCACCTTTCTCATGATGCCAAGCAATAAGGTCTCCCTCACCCAAATCCAGAGTACGTAGCTTTAAGATTTCATCTGCATCATGAGGGTAAAATAAGTGCCTGATCAGATTCTCACCCACCTCCTAGAATTTGTCATGAATAACTCAGACACCCATTTAATCCTTGTTCTATTTTTCTTAGCAGTAATCTTTAGGCCAGACTCCCTAGGGATCCAATTATCTCTCCATAGGTTTATACTGTCCCCATCGACAACTCTCCAAATTACACCTTGTTTCAATAAGTCGAGACCATGCATAATACCTTGCCACGGAAGTGATGTTGATTGAGGGAAGACAATGTCAATAAGATGCCCATGAGGGTAATATTTTGCTTTCATCACCTTAGCACACAACGAGTCGGAAAACCAGTAACCTCCTTGCTTGTTTGGCCAAAAGTGCTTGATTAAATAGTTCGAGATCACGAAAGCCCATACCTCCCTCACCTTTTGGTATTTATCCCAAGCCAGCCAATGAGTTCTCCTTCTATTTTCCTCATCACCCCACCAGAAATTCTGGATAACTCATCACAGAGGAACATAGGAAATTTAAAGATACCCATGGCATAGACCGGAATGGCCTGAATAACAAACTTGATTTGGATTTCCTTCACCCTGCTAGAAGCATATTTTTCAACCCAGTCATTCACCCACTTAAGTGCTTTATTTTTGGTAGATTGGAATTTGCCCGCCTTCATACGACCTTCTGGCACTGGTAAACCTAGATATTTATCCTCAAATCATTCACTCCTGATTCGAAGGATGACCAATATGGACACCTGATCTTCCAAAGAGCATTTTTCCCAAATAAAATGGAACATTTTCCTAGGTTTAACAATTTTCCTATACCCTCTTCATAAGCCGTCAAAAATCCTTTAACGGCCAAAACTTGCTCCACCAAACCCTTAAAGAACAGGAGACTATCATCAGCAAATAATAAATGAGAGATACCTGGAGCCTATCTGTTCAACCGGAAATCTTGGATCACCCCTCTTGCCGATGCATCATTTAGAAGCAAGGAAAGGGCTTCAGCCACAAAGATGAATAAGTACGGCGATAATGGATCCCCTTGCCTAAGCCCACGCGAGGGGTGAAAAGACTCCAGCAGCTGGCCATTGAAGTGCACAGAAAATTTTACTGATGTGACACATGTCATAATCCACTTTATCCAGGTTGGTGCAAAGCCATATGCTCCAAGCATATTTTCAAGGAACTTACAATCCACACGGTCATAAGCTTTTGCAAGATCCAACTTATATGCACAATATTCACCACGACTATCTTTGAGATTATTTAACGAATGCATACATTCAAAAGAGATGAGAGCATTATCTGAAATTAATCTTCCAGGAATGAAGGAACTTTGGGTAGGAGAAATCATACCATCCAAAAGGGGTCTCATTCTGTTTATGAGACACTTGGAGATAATTTTATATATGATGTTGCATAGGATTATTGGCCGAAGTCCTTCATCGACTGGGGATTCTTCACTTTAGGAATAAGAACAATGGTAGTATCATTTATCCCTTCGCGCATTCTTCCCGAGACAAAGAATTGTTGGACGACACGACAATGTCTTCTTTTAACAAACCCAAGTTCCTTGGAATAAACTAGCTGGAAACCCATCCAGCCCAGGCACCTTCAAAGGACCAATTTGGAAGAGAGCGTCACTAATTTCTTGCTCCAAAAATTCTTTACATAGATCCTCATTCATTTCATCATTCACCAATGGTTTCACAAGTGGAATAATACGAGATGGGTTAACCATAGCATCACAAGAGTAAAGGTTCTTGAAAAACGAATTAGCGATACCTTTGATTTCATCCATATCATGAGACAAAGATCCACTTCTTTTAATGGCAGAAATATTATTCTACTTCACTCTCCATGTAGCCTTCCATGGTTTTTTTTGTATTCCTATCCCCCCATCTCATTTTGTCCAAACATGATCTCTGCTTCCACATAATTTCTTCCTTAATTAGGAGCTCATCCATCTCAGTTAGAATTTTCTTCCTCTCCTCTATTGCATTATGGTCATTCCTCTTAAAAAGCACATTTAATCTTTTACGAGCAGAGTCAAGTTTTTTTTGGCAAATATCCAATGTGAACCTTACTCCATCCATGAAGAGACTTCATCAACTTGTCCAGATTATTTGCCACATCTCCCAGATCATTAACGTGCATACTTTTATTCCAACACGATTCAATCCGCACTTTCAACTCCGCTTCCTCCCTCTCTCAGCATGCTTCATATTTCAACTGCTTAAAAAACGTACCTGAGTGAGGGGCACCCATCAATTCAATAAGAATAGGACAATGATCAGATCTGGAGCTGATAATATGAGTAACCTTGCAATCAGGATATATAGAAGACCATTGGGGGCAGGCGACCGCTCGATCAAGCCAAACTTTGACATTTTTATTACCTTCCTGATTATTATCGTAACTCCAATTCTTGTCGATTGCACGATCTTGATGTAACGTGGGCTTTGTTGTGATGAATAATGAATTGAGTTTTTACCTTTGAGGTTTCACTATTATCGAATTGAATACTTTTTAGATTTGAGAACACTTGATGTATGTCTTGCATATGGATACCCGTGAACGTGGTGTTCTATTGATTCACTTGATATATGTTTTGGTATTCAACTTGCAGATTATCGTGACATTGGGGTAATCTATGCATAGGGGTTGATACACGTTTTCGTCCTACTTTCTCTGGCAGAAACTTTGGGGCACTCTTTGAAATTCTTTGTGTTGGATTGAATATTATGAATCTGAAGTTGTTTGATGCATATCGAATAATCAACTCACAGATACTTGTGGTGACACTGAAGTATCTAGGTTACATTAGAGTTAGTTGATGCGTATCATATTATGTTATTTTAGTACAAACTCTAGGGCTGTTCGTGAAACTTATAGGAATGGCTTAATAGATTGATTAGAAAAAGATAACTTTGAGGTGGTTTCGTACCTTACAATAATTTCATCTTATGTTTTCCGCTAGATAAGAACTTTGGAGTGATAATAAACCTATATCTGCTATCCATACTACACTTGTATCACCATCTCTTCGCCGAACTAGTGCACCTATACCACCGATATCTGCTATCCATACTACACTTGTATCACCATCTCTTCGCCGAACTAGTGCACCTATACCATTTGTCATTGTATTGGGTGTGTTGAGGACACAAGAGATTTCTTGTATTTGATTGCAGGTTTGTTTGAGAGAGACCATCTTCATCCTACGCCTCCCACAGATTGATAAACCTTAGGTCATCCACTTGAGGGAAATTTGCTGCTGTCCTACAGAACTCTGCACTTGGAGGACCAACAACGTCCATAAGAATAAAAGTTGCGTAGTAGACATCAGCCTATATTACACTGATGAATTGGAGTTATTGTGTATCGTTCTAGGTTGTGACCGTTATATGATGAATATCATCCAACACAGATATCCATCACTGATCCAATGCCTACGCTTTTTGCATATTGATCTTTGCTAAGTTACTTTCGTTGTTGCTGTTGTTACAATCACTACAAAACTGATATTGTTACTATTACTATTACTATTGCTACTGTTACCACTGATATCAAACTATCATACTACTAATATTTGGATATTTAGTGTTCCAAGTGTGGTTGAATTGACAACTCAACTGCTAATATTTGAAACTATTGCTACTAAACGCTTTGCTGCAGATATTTAGTGTTTCAAGTGTGGTTGAATTGACAACTCAACTGCTAATATTTGCAAATATTCTTTGTCTCCCCTTGTGTCGAATCAATAAATTTTGGCAAATAATATCCTCAAAACTATTGTGATCCCCTATACTTGTGGGTTATCAGTCATCTTCATATTGTTTTTGGGTGTGCATAGGCGTGATTTTTTTTTGTTTTCTACTACGTTTACCAATAGGGAAGTGGTTGCATGGCCGACATGCGAGCCCTAGGATGGGCGACAAGAGGACGCGTGTGGGTCCGCCTCGTGTCCCCGTGGACGCAAATCCGGCCCAAATTTACGCCAACTTTTGGTCAAGGTGGACACGAAACAGACATAATTTGGGGTTGCACTCGCACATTGGGCTGCCACATTTATCCGTTTCGACCCAAATGGACTGGACAAACGAAATGGATCATGCGTTGGAGTTACCCTATCCAAATAGACTTTTTTCCCTAACCCAGCGAGAAAAGTTTGGGGTGAATGCATGCAACCATGTCAAATGTTAGAACGTTTTGGTGATCCATGTTGCGGATGTTGGCTTTGTAGTCATCCTCGTCGTGGGAAATACACAGAGCGCCTGGATGCTCCACCCCTTATACGAATTTTAAATTCAAAAAGTACCGACAATTTTTTTAGAAAAATCTAAAAATTTGGGATATCAAATTAGTTTGCTCCATCTACTCCCATATGAAATTTCATGAAAGAATATCAGAAAATATATCTGTGATAAAGAAAATATACTCCAATCTACAATCCATCCACACGGTCTTTTCTTCATACATAGGTTTTTTATTTGTTTGCCAAGGTTACATTTTCTGATATATTTTTACGAAATTTCACACGAAAGTAGATTGCACACTTATGTGGCCCAAAATCTCAGTCTTTTTTTCCAAATTTCCCTGTGTTTTTTCTTTTGAACTAATGAATGTTCCTATAGCCTATAGCTGTGCTACTCCATCGGTCGTCCTTAGGCTGGCCATAGTGTGGTAACATAAGTAGTGTCATGCATTTGGGACTCGCAAACATGCTTATATGGCAGACAATTAAAGAAGAAAAAGATGGTTATAGTAACATAGATAGATATCGTAACATAATAAATGTGATGCTACTATATATCATGCATGGCAATAAATGAGACCACATATGATACTAATCTATGATACTATGCACTATAAAGGTAGTAACATATGCATGTTACTAGTCTAAGAGCCTGTTTGGTTCCAAATAAGTCACCAACTTATAAGTCGAAAAGTAAAAAAAAATGACTTATTTTGTCAAACAGACACGACTTATAAATCACCCCAACTTATAAGTCATAAGTTGCTCCACCCCAACTTAAAACTTATAAGTCACCCCCTTTTGCGTTGGTCCCACCACCTACATGCTATTAATTGATGTGGAAAGGTGTGTCAGGTAACTTATAAGTCAGATGATTTAAAATCAGTGACTTATAAATCGTCACCTGACTTATAAATTAGGTGACTTATTGAAACCAAACAGACCCAGTGTAACCAGCCTTATCCGTGGTCCACAGCCAGCCTCGACCACTACTGCTCTCACCTCGCGACTCGTGCACACGCCCCTCTCTCGAGGCTACCACTTGTAGAGCACTCGAAGAGCTGAGCGAGCAGGCGCTCTGGCTCTGCCGCCCGGAGACTTCAAACCCATCACTTCTTCCTCGCATCCCTCGCACCCCACTTCCCACTTCCCAAGCGCGCCCACGCGCACGAAAATACTCCTAGTACTAATTCGAGAGCCAGTGAGTCTAGGGTCGAGTCCCGGCTGGGGATGACGAGCCCTCGCCGGCGATGGACTTGCCGCTAGCCCTCGCAGCTCTACTCCTCCTCCTAGTGCTCCTCGCTGCCCCGCCGGCGGCGCTCCTCATTGCCCTCCACCTGAACCGCCGCCGCCGCCTAACGCCGCCCGAGCCGGCGGCCGCGGCGCTCGAGCCGAGCGCGCCGGCCGAGGAGAACGAGGGCGGGGAGGAGAAGAGGCGGCGGCGCAGGGCGAGGCGGAAGCAGCAGCAGAAGCAGGGCGGCGACGGGGCCCTCTCGCAGGCGGCGGGCGGCGGCGGGGACGACGCGCTGCCGCCGCGGCCGCGGTTCCCGCTCGCCTCGGTGGCCGGCGCGCTGCAGCGGCGGATCACCGCGCGGTACGACGAGCTCGCGCGGGCCAGCCAGGCCCAGTCCCTCACCATTGACCAGGTTGGTGGGTGCGTCCAATGCAATGCGACCCTTCTCGGCATCCTTATTACTAGCTTGTGCTGAGCGTAGGATCCCTGCTCTGCTCCAATGACAGGTGTTGCCGTGCTACCAATTGTGGGATTGGTTTAGTGCCCCAACAACTGCGAACGCAGATAGCCCCTGCTAATGTCAGTCTACAATTGGTGTTTGTTTCGATGGCAAGCTAGTATTGGAGTTTAACGGCTTGATTAGAGAAGTACTACTCCTCTCCATTCCAAATTACTTGAAGTTCTATGTTCTCTCTATTCCAAGGAAGTTTGACTTAAGTCTATGGAGAACTATATCAACATCCACAACACCAAATTAATTCCATTAGATTCATCATAAAACATGTTTACATACTACTCCCTCCGTTCCTAAATATTTGTCTTTATAGAGATTTCAAATAGACTACCACGTACAGATGTATATAGACATATTTTAGAGTGTAGAATCACTCATTTTGCTCCGTATATAGTCATTTGTTGAAATCTCTAGAAAGACAAATATTTAGGAACAGAGGGAGTATATATGTTCAATGTTATAGATAATATCACATTTGTCTATAGACTTGGTCAAGTATAAAGAAGATTGACATAGGACAAAATTAGATTCAAATAATTTGGAATGGAGGGAGTAAGATACCAAATGGGCTCCCATTGCTAGGTAGGTGCATGCTTCATTAGTCCATCTGCGACGGGATGTCGGTGTGCTGTTGGTTCTGCTAAATGCTTTGACTTGAATTTTTACCGCCAACGATAGTTAAATTATTATGGATTTTACGATGCTACTCCAATGACACTGAAACCCATTCCAAAAAAATGGGTCCAGTTTTAGTAGTGGTTAATTGTCATCACCGTCAAATTGGGCTTTTGTCAGTAACTGTGGCACATAATGCTGACATCCTTTTGTAATTACAGCCTGGCACCATTTGAGTAACTGCAATAGCAGGGTATCAGTGGTTTTGTTGCTTCGATATGTTTAGTTTAATCATACTCAAAATGAAAACCTAGTATATCCTTGTTGTGTGCCAGTGTTCACATATGGAACTATTCTAACAAAGTGTTCTCTTCCTAATAAACAACCTCAACTGACAGTTTTATTTCTTTGATTTGGAGGGCTATATACACAACTTGATTGTCAGAGGCTCAATACAGTAGAACAAAAAAAAGTTTTTTCCCATTTTGATGGACTTTTGATATAGTTATAACTTTCCTTAGTGGAAACGCAGGCCGGTGGCTGATGCGGCTCCATGGTGT
>NC_041385.1:171511033-171533499 GCF_002162155.2 Triticum dicoccoides
AATATACGAGTCCGGCCAATATACAGTACCTGTTCGGGACCCTTTTTCATCCGTTACCGTATATCGGTGCTTATTTTGCGGGGAGGGCGGATTTCCGGCATCTGCTAGAGTTGCTCTTACGCAAACACGCCGCAAGCAAAGTGGTAACCCGTGACCCCCACTAGAATTCATTTTTGTGTAGACTGTAAATCTAGATCTAGCTTTATATTGCTCTTGCGATTGTGGGTTTCGCCGCAAACCTTCCGCGACAGATCTACAACCATGCGGGTTTCCCATCTCGTCCTCCTTGCTATTAGTGTCATCCTGTCCCGTCAGGTCCCACCTCAATCACCCCAACCATCATTGCCACTTGCTGGTGGCGGTGGGAAGAAGAGAAAACACCCGAGGAGGAAGCAGGAGGGCATGGATCGCACAGCTAAGTTGGGGGCTGTTGAGGAGGAAAAGGGGCCAACACCGAACACCTTGCTCCTCCCCCGGTTGAGTGGTCCAATGAAACAAAGGATCACCAAGGAGTATCGTCGGTTGTTTGGGGCTTTTGGTGGTATTGAAGAATTCTTTCACCAGGTTGTACACTATTTTCTTCGGTTCTGCTTTGCATCTTCAATTGATTTGAATGTGGAGGTTGGTGTGATTTGAGTGCGTTCTAAAAGAGGAACATAATTTTTGGTGGTTCTGTGAACTTCCATAGCTAAATTGTGCACCAGTGTGGAGTTATTGTGCAGTTTAACTGGGCATAGTAGAATCTGTGCGTCTAATTAGTGTTTTTATGAGAATTTAAGGTTTCAGTGCTTATATGATTAAAGATTTACCTTTATTTGGTTAGATCACCATGGACCATACCTGTATTGGAGGGTTTGTCCAAAGCAAGTTTGCAGCCGAAAACAGTATATTTTGTTATCTTCACGGCTTCGTGCCTTTTACCAATTTCTCCATGTACTTCTACCTTGTTTTTTCAGGTCCATGAGTTTCTTAACACTCTTGTAGATGCGAGGGACGAACTACTACAAAAGTATGTGACTATTTGCATTCAGCTTTACCCTTCAGAGTTCAGACATGCATACCTCACATGTTGTACAAACTCTCAGTGATGTGTTGTGCTTCTCAGGTCTGAGAACACCCGAAGAAGCATCACAATAAGGAAGGCCATGTTATCTAACAGTCGTAATGGTAGGTCTTCACATGACCACCTTCGCCTATGTCAACAGGTGAGGCATTAGAGAAAAATAAATCCATACCGACATCAACTAAGAAATGCTGTTAACATTCGAAGGTGCAATGTTGTGCCGACTTCAGCCTTTTTTATACCCTTGGGCATTGCTGTAGGTGGATAAGTTGGAATTTGAATATGAAAGACTAAAGAAAGATGCCAGCATTTACCATAATCTTCATGAGCAGCTTCAGCTGTCATCGTGCTACAAACTGGTAACGCGCTTCTGTTCTTCTCGCAAGCAAGTACCTTTGGTCCTTGATATGAACATACCAGATGTTGTGACACCAAACCTTTCTCCGTGGCAGATGGAGGAGAGCAACGATGAAGCGGAGAAGAAAATCCGTGAAGCAGCCTTCGCCAAAGGGGTACGCGATACCGCTTTCGAGGACCTGCTGGCCGTGGAGAAGAAGGATGACGCCTTCTGGCGTCGTCACGGAAAGCTGAGGTCGATCTCGGACAGCATGTAGGCAGTGAGACAGCAGACTAGGCGATCGCACTGACTGTCATCGTCGTTGCCAGTCTAAGACTCCAGGAACTAGAAACTGAATTTGTCCCTTGGTGAGAACTTGTGTGTGTTGAAACCATGGACGGTGTGATCGTGCTCGTCAAGCTCTTGGGCCTCCCCCTGTGCCTTGAACTCTTGAGTCATGGCTATGAATAAGATCTGAACTGGGCAGATCCAAATGAAAATGTGTTTTCCTTGGGTGGTGACTGTTGCTGCTGCTGCTGCGCTCTGGATCGTTGGCGCAATTTACTGCTGTTTGTTTCTCCAGCTAACACCGGCCCTTCTTGTCCCCCTACTGCTGAGTTTGCGATCGAGACTCGAGAGGTGTGAGTGCCGCAATTACTTCCCATCTCCCTTCAGTGATTTCAGAGAGTTGCCTTTTCATTTCCAACACGTAGAGCCATCGTAATTCACAAGTGCAATGGCCACGCGAAAGCAGCCGTCGCAGGGCGCGACGCCGGACGCTGCCGCTGCCCAGCCTCGGAGGCCCCGCGTCCTGGTCGCCGCCTCCGGCAGCGTGGCGGCGATCAAGTTCGAGATCCTCTGCCGGAGCCTCGCCGAGTGGGCCGACGTCCGGGCGGTGGCGACGGCCTCGTCCCTACACTTCATCGACAGGGAGTCGTTCCCAAGCGGCGTCGCCCTCCTCACCGACGCCGACGAGTGGTCCGCCTGGGGGAGGATCGGCGACGAGGTCCTGCACATCGAGCTGCGCAAGTGGGCCGACGCCATGCTCATCGCGCCGCTCTCGGCAAACACCCTGGCCAAGGTAGGTACTGTAATACCGTGGACACACCTGCGGCGTTCTGTGCTGTCCTGTTTTGATATTTTTTTTTTCTCTCGATCTGCCGCGCTCAGATCGCCGGCGGGCAGTGCGACAACCTCCTGACGTGCGTGGTGCGCGCGTGGGACTACAGCAAGCCCATCTACGTCGCGCCGGCCATGAACACCTTCATGTGGGACAACCCCTTCACCAGGCGCCACCTCGACGCTGTCGCCGGCCTCGGCGTCTCCCTCATCCCTCCGGTGACCAAGCGGCTCGCCTGCGGGGACTACGGCAACGGCGCCATGGCAGAGCCCACCGAGATCTGCAGGACCCTCAGGCTCTTCTTCGGTTCACAAGAGCCACTCTGAAAGACTTGCTCACTCTGTTTGCCTGCTGTACGAGATAGGTGTATCCGCAAACACTTTCTCTTCTATCAAACGCTTACAATGTGATGATCGTCCTCCATGGTACGTCTCTCGTCGTCCATTGCGCTGTACAAATCGTCGAGCACCCTGAAGATCTCCTCAGCTCTGGGCATTGACGGGGGCACACTGCCGGCCACGAAGGCGAACACCTTGTTCTTCACCTCGATCCAGCTCTGCCCCGGGCTCTTCCTCAAGCCGGCCTCTCTCGTCATCACCCTCACCCTCTTGGAGTCGTCCCACATCCCGCACGCGGCGTACAGGTTCGTGATCAGCGTGTGGTTGCCGGTGGTCTCCGCGCCCGCCTGCAGAACCTTCGCGATGGTGGCTTCGGCCATGGCTGCGTCCCCATGGATCCTGCAGGAGTTGAGCAGCGCTCCCCAAACGCACAGGTCGGCTCCCACCGGCATCGTCTCGATGAGCTCAGACGCGTCCTTGAGCAAGCCGGCACGCCCCAGGAGGTCGACCATGCACGTGTAGTGCTCCATGGACGGGGTAATCTTGTGCTCCCGCATCATCTGATCAAACAGCCGGCGGCCCTCCCACACGCGCCCTGCATGGCTGCACGCCGACAGAACGGCGACGAAGGTGACACCGTCAGGATCGACCTTAGCTTCTGCCATGTCTGTGAACACTGCCAGGGCGTCGTCGCACAGGCCGTGCATCCCATAGCCGGCCAACATAGAGTTCCAGGAGACCAGGTCCCTGCTCTTCATACTGTCGAACACCGTGCGTGCGTAGGCGACTCTCCCGCACTTGGCGTACATGTTGATGAGCCCGTTCGCGACGGGCAAGTGCCGGTCAACCATGGATCTGATCGCGTCGGCATGGACCTCCCGACCCAGCCGCACCGCCAGCAGCTCGGCGCAGGCTGAGAGAACAGTAGCTAAGGTCACCACGTTTGGCGAAAGCCATTGCTGTTGCATCCGCCGGAACAGCTCCAGTGCGCGCTCATTGTCCCCGGACGACGCGAAGCCGCCGATGACAGCGCTCCAGCTCACCACATTGGGAGCAACCATGCCGCCACGCTGCTCCATCCGGACGAGCACGTCCAACGCTTCGTCGCACATCCCAGCAGCAGCGTAGCTGGTGATGAGGGCGTTCCATGTCACGGTGTTCCTCTCCCTGGCTTCCCGGAAAACCTCCCGGGCGTCGTCCATCTTCCCCAGCTTGCCGTACATGCACACCAGCGAGTTGGTGACGAACAGGTAGCCACGGACGACGCCCTTCGCGACGCCGTAGCCATGTATAGCCCTCCCTTTCCCCAATGAGAGGTCGCCGGCGTAAGGGCACGCCGAGAGCGCCACGGCCACAGACTCGGCGTTCCCTTCGCATCCGCTGCGGTGCATGTCTCCAAACAGTTCAAGAACCACCGGATGCTTACCGCACCTCGCGTGCGCCGAGAGCAGCGTCGTCCACGTCACGGCGTCGGGGAGCGCCTCGTCGGCGGCGGCCATGCGCCAGAACGTGGCCATTGCACTGTCGGGGTCGCAGCAGACCGAGTACGCGGAGAGGAGCGTGTTCCAGGACATGGTGGTCCTCTTCGACGGCATTGCGTCGAACACGTGGCGGGCCTCGTCGGCGCGGCCGTGCCTGGCGTAGGCGGCGAGGAGCTGGCCGGCGACGTCCGGGTGGGCGTGCAGGCCAAGGTGGAGGGCGTGTGCGTGGAGGGCGGACGCGATTCGTGGGGAGGTCGCCGCGCGGAGGGCGAGGGGGAGCGTGTAGGTGTTGGGGAGCGTGGGGCAGAGCGCGCGCATGCGGCGGTAGAGCACGAGCGCAAGGTCTGGACGGGAGCGGCAGATGTGGGCGCGGAGGAGGCGGTTCCATGGGATCGCGCAGGTGGTCGGCGGGAGGTCGCGGATCGGTTGGTCGCCGCCAGCGACGACGGAGAGGAGGCGGCGGCGCTGCCGGTGGCATCGACGAGAATCGGTTGCTCGGAGGAAACGGCTCATCTGGCACTGGGTCCCACCAGTCGGCGTAGCAAAACGCCCATCTGGGAAGCTTTCTTGTTTTTTTTTATCATGTCATCCCTTTATTAGCTTGTGACAACAGTTACATTCTTGAATCAATAGAGCGATCAGTTCACTTGGAACCTCTTCAAACCTAGTACTAGTACTACAAAATCCAGACCTAGCCATTTGTGGCCAATTCATGCGCAACAGAATTTGCTTCTTTATAACAATGTCCAAGATAGTTTGCGGGAATTCACAAACGAGGTGATAACAATTGTGGGAAGATTGCTGCAGCTACACCCAAAGATCTGCCTCCAGCGATCACTGTCTCAATTGCCTCAACTTTTTTTTCCTCGAATACGCACAAGCATGCGTATCATTCATTAGAGAAATTGCCTCAACTTTGTCGAAACTGATCACCGAACAGACTGGGCATTTATCCAATTAACCCAAGAATCAAGCCATATTGGAGATAAAATCATATCCTCGGATGATATATTATCTTCACCACACTTATGAATACAGAAACGTCAACCGGCAAGAATGACTCAAAAGCAGGAAAACACCTAAAAATTGAGTCCTCCGCCGAGTGAGCTCCTAAACACTGATGGTGCATTTCATGAACAAAAGCAGGAAAACACCTAAAAATTGAGTCCTCCGCCGAGTGAGCTCCTAAACACTGATGGTGCATTTCATGAACACATTCAGGCGGGTGGGGCTTTTGGGGCTTTACTGTAAGAAATGATTGCGGAACGCTCATTACCGCAGGTGCAGGAAATCTAGAACATATCTCTGATGCCCTTCATGCTAAAACACGGGCACTACTAAACACGCTTAATAAAGCAACCAACATGGGTGTAGCCAAGTCATCTTTGAAATGGACTCCATGGTACTGAAGCAAACGATCTCAAGCCAGAACTGTGATCTAGCGCCACTGGGAGCCTTTGCTGCTGGAGATTAAATTTCAAAATGAAAGTTGCTTTTGGTAATGTTAATCTTTATGTATGTCCAAGGTCCTGTAACAATGCAGCACCTGTCTTAGCTGCATATGGAGCTTAGGGACTGGCAGCTATGAAATTTGGTTCGGCCATTTTCCTGAGATTGTAATGAACGATGTAGCTGGTGATTTAACCAGCAGGTCGTCGTAATGGAATAGCATATGTTCATTTCAAAAACAAAACGAAAAAAAATCAAGCCATACCCGAAGAGCCATGGCCTCTGCAGAAAGAACATCTGCGCACACATCAATATTCTAGTTCCCTCCCGCAATAAATTTTCCGTTTGTATCCCTCAATAATGCTCCAGCTGGTGGAGCAACATTTCTTGTTGTTAGCCAGTAGCAAAGTACAGATGTACAACCCTACTGAACAATCCCTTTTTCGAGGAACTGAGCAAACCTCGAACAATCAGCGGATGCAAACTATGATGAGCAACAAATCTATGGTTTTGTGACAGCTGAAATCTGTATAAATTGCAATATAGTCCTCCAATGTTTCTGCTGGTCAAGTTAACAAGCTCCAAACACAAACAACTCACGACATGAACATACATTGAAATAATGTCTATGCAGGGCCTCAGTCACCCAGGTAGTGGAAAGATAGGATACATAGATCACCTATTTATGTTTCTTCAGGTGCTTCCGGACTCTGGAGGGGCTCTTCCGAACATAGAGATTCTGACAGGAAATTTGCCATTTGTTACAAACAAGCAATGGTGGAGTTGTAGTCACGAGTCCCTGTCGAGAAGACACATAATGGTAGATTAATCCAAACCTTGTAGCTTGTGTTTTATTCATATGATTTGTCAAGCGCGATTAACTACAGAAGCAATTGGTATTAAGCAACTACTAGCATATTACTATATACTTTAGAGAGGACCAAACACCTTTGCGAGTAACAAACCCTAACAAACTACCAAATCAACCAGAGTGATTCAAGAAAGCAGCTCTTCAGAGAAATGAAATGTGACTAACATCAGTTGATTGGTACCTGGCGATCTTAATATTTCTGAAGGATAGCATCACAGTAAGTATCAATGTAACCATGGCGAAGCAAAGGTGCTCCAAGGAATGACCGCTAATGAAATATCTATTCACACTGTAAACCTTTCTGTCGGCAAGGCCTTCGAATCTTGCCAGAAGGTAAAAGCCTGCACCGAGATACCAATTAAATAAGACTTTTTTTTAAGGTTAATAAGTTTCGATGCATTAGATCAATTCACTGTTACCTTACCTGTAGCAAGAAACCAAAATCTTGAGTGTGTATACTTTGGCGGGAACAAGAATAGCATTGCAGGAATGGCAACACAAGGAACCAGGTTTAAAACTACCCACAGGCGCATATCATCAAGAATCCTGCAGCCAGCCAAGCCAGAACAACACATTACATACACATTTTCAGAATTTATTTGACGCCGATATTAGAATAAAGAAGCCCCACAACTGGGCACTTGTCTATACCTTTCACACGCACTGCTCACCAGTAAAAGAGACAAGAGCGAGATCAAACAAGATAACCCAGCCCTCTCATCAACTCTTTCAATTACCAATATCGACAAAAGCGAGGAGGCCGACATCATCATCTGCATTGTGAGAGCATCCAGTAAACATTCGTCTCAACAAAGGGTCTCATGGATCCCATTGGTTTATGCACCAAAAGAACATTCAGATCAGATACATAGTGCAATAATATTAATATCTAAATCACATAGAAACCCAGATACAAATATTTTTCGCCTATGGTGAATGCTTGAATTTAAAATGTAAGTAGGCAAACTGCATTTTGAACAGAGTAATTTACCAATAGAGTCCAAACTAGGCAAATCAGAAGTTTAATTAACAAATAGCTCGGTCCCTAAGTACACCAAAAAGACAAACTAATAATTAGGAAACTGCAGAGGGGAGGATGGCAGAAAGAAGAAATGTTTAGAATACCGGCAACCTGTCCCAAATTAACCGGTCATCATCTGGCTTGAGGTGATAGTAAGCTGAGCCAAATGCTGCCCCTACATTCCCCACATAGAAGAGGAACCATCCCAAGGCTTCCCACCTTAAGCTACATAATTTCCACAAAAGTAACATAGGTTTTATTAACACCAGTATAATTCATTTGACACATTCAGCAGAACATGAGAGCACAATTTTCTTTGAAGTAACAAATATCAGCTACAAATTTTACTTCTGTGAAACTTAACACAATGCAAGGAGCACACTATCATTTCACTCCGGCTTGTTCTTTTAACAATGATACTAGAATATTTCTTTAGGGAGCAAGCCACAGGATGATTAGTTGAGAACTAAATGACAGACTTCTGCAAGCAGGAATATCATACACATCTTAACTGACACATTTTAACCTACCACCCACATTTCAAATCCCACCGACTGTTTTATTCTACTCTGTTGCAAGACTGCGGATTTCTAAAGCTCATGCATTCCATCAAGAAATCTAGCAATAGGTAGGAAAACATGGTAAATTTTCCATATAAAAGAGAAAAAAAATTCAATTTCCACTGGATAAGGAATATTCTCTTTGATTAGAGCATTACTGCATATTCTCAATCAGTGGAGCTGAAGCCTCATTGGGCCATGGTGAGTCATGTTCATGGCCATCCTTTTGCAATACTCACATTTAATTCGGTCATCGTCCATTAATAAGTGCTCTTACTTGCTACTCCCTCCATTCCGATTTACTCGTCGTGGTTTTAGTTCAAATTTGAACTAAAATCACGACGAGGAAATCGGAACGGAGGGAGTAGGTACTAGTACACACTAAGAACTCTCTTGTAAGGTTCTCAAGCATAATTGATAAGATGTGCGTCCTTCACAAAATTGTTCAAGGTCTTTTACTGCGAATTTGACAATTTGATTATTCATCCCATTCTTTAAAGAAACAAGTATAGCAAAACCCTCAAAATGATGCATATCATGTGAAGCAAAAATATATATATTCACATGTTTAGTTCTTTAAGCTAGACATTTCCCCAAATAGCTGGTGTGCGAGCAAGGGAAAGGGCATATGGCTCACCTTATGCCGAAGCATCCACCGCCGAAGAGGCACAGGATAAGTCCTGGTACTCCAGCAAGGAGAAGCGGGTAGGCGGTGAGCACGTTGAGGGTGTTGGGCACGCCGAGTAGGTTGCGCATGTCGGCGAAGAGGTGGAGCGCCGGCGAGTGGCGGAGTCGTGGTGTGGCCACGAGAAGCAGCGCCGAGGCGAGGACGGCGCCGCCTGCAATCGCACGGCGACGGTTGTCGGTGCGGAGCACGGCTGCCGCGAATGGCCCTAGGCCGAGGCGGCCACCGCCGCGGTGGGGGTAGTCGGCGGCGAGATGCATGCCTAGATTTTCAGATGGCGGTTTCTTCGGCTTCAGGCCTAGATTCTATTCTCTTGGGCCGTCTTATTCTTTTGGGCCTTCTTTTGATTCTCTCTCCCTTTACACCACATCATCTAAAAATCTAAAAAACATCTATGCACCCCTAAAAAAAATGTTGCTAAAAAAAATCTGTCACTAATTCACAGTCTTTGAGTCTTGAGTGTGGAGCATTCATTCAGGAAATTCAAGAGGGAAAGAATATCTTTCAGTCTTGTAATTTCTTTTATGAACGTACGATCTTTAATTTTGAAGCTCATAATCTTATCAAATTTGCTTGTATGTTAGATATAGATCGGCATCGGGTGATCCTCACGACCCAATCCTTGTACATATGAACACCATTTTGAATCAATAAAGTTGGTGAGATGTCTAAAAAAAATTCCTACGAAAAAGCTGCTTCATTAAAAAAATATGTTTTTTTGCGGGAAATCTTTCAATCTATTCATCTTCAATCATGGCAGTACAACAAACAACAGAAATAAAAAATACATCCAGATCCGTACACCACCTATCAACGACTACAAGCACTGAAACGAGCCGAAGGCGCGCCGCCGTCATCGCCCCTCCATCGCTGGAATCGGGCACAACTTGTTGTAGTAGACAGTCGGGAAGTCGTCGTGCTAAGGTCCCATAAGACCAACACCCAAGAACAGCAACCACCGCCAATGAAAAATAATGTAGATCGGAAGGATCCAAACCGAAGACACACGAACGTAGACGAAGAACGACGAGATCCGAGCAAATCCACAAAAGGTAGATCTGCCAGAGACACACCTCCACACGCCCACCAACGATGCTAGACGCACCGCCGGAATGGGGGCTAGGCGGTGAGACCTTTATTTCATCTTCAGGGAGCCGTCGTCGTCTCGCCTTTCTGAGCAGGACACAAACCCTAGCAAGATTAAAAAAAGAGTAAAAACGGAGCCCTCCCGCCGACCCTTGGCACAAAAAAAATATGTTGGGCTCAAAAAGAAATACTAAAGAAATCTACGGTGCTAAAAAAATCTGCCACATAAAGTAGTACTTGCCCCCTTAAAAACACAAAATAGTTTCTTCCCACTACCTAAGACATTTTTTCCCGAGCAAACTGAGGTCTTATTGTGTGAGGAAGTTGGTATTCAATTGGGAATAGAAATGTATTGTCAACATAGTGCTACAAATTCCCCTAAAAAAATATAGTGCTACAAATACTAATCAAATATGAGGCATTTTTTCCCGTGACAAAAGGATGCATTTTTCGTTTGTTGTTCTGCCATTTAAAAAGAAACACCGCACTCTTAAAAAAGGAGTATTACTTATCATATGTTGTTCTGCCTGGAATTTTTGGTGGCGTCAGTCGATTCCGCGTAGCATGAGGCCGAAGATGGGGACTATGTGAGGAGCGGCAACGACGAGTGTCAGCCACCGAGGCGAGCTAGGACCTCACCGGAAACGACGCGTGGGCAACAACGAGTTGTGGCGTCTTAGGTGGAGGCGTGGGAAGAAACTTAATGGGGGGAGGGAAGGGGAGGGGACGGGAGGGGAGAGGTGTGTAGGGGAGTTGTTCATGGGGGACTTAGAGGGGTGGTCGGGGCGGCGGCCAACACGTGGTGGGGTAAGGTCAAGGGAAGGGCGGTACGACGAGGCCACCATAGCCTCTGGCGGAGGCAAGCACTTACAACAACTTCAATGGGCCGACCCAAACGGACATCAATTTTGTCCGCATTTTGTCCATTTGGGTCATCCGTCCGGGGTCCGTATCCGCTTTTTCAATTGGGCCGGCCATGCACCCAACGGGGCCAGACCCATTTTTAACATGCTACCCTGACATTTCCTCAAACATGTAGCAGGCAGCGCATTGCACGGGGAGGCAAGGTGAGAGCTGCAACAACACCGGCCTGGCGCGGGGGCAATGCGAGGTCGGCGGGGAAGGAACGACGAGCACGGCAGGGGTGCGGCCGTTCCGGGCGAGGCGAGGCCAGGCGCGGCAGGGGGCAGCAGGTCACGGTCGTCCCGGGCAAGGCGAGGCCGGGCGCACGGGGGCGCGGCCGTCTCGGACGAGGCACGGCAGGGCGTAGCAGGGCGCGGCCGTCCCGGGCGAGGCACGGCGGGGCGTAGCAGGGCGCGGCCGTCCCGGACGAGGCGAGGCCAGGCGCGGCGGGGCGCGGCCTTCCCGGACGAGGAGTCGAGGCGTGGCCGAGCATGGTGGGCTCGGCCGAAGTGCCTAGCTGCTGCTGCACCCCAGCGGCGGCGGAGGCGCTGGCGTGCTGCCCCGCCACCCACGACTTGGCCGCTGCCGCCGGCTAGCAGCTGCACGGCGGAGGTGTAGGCACGCAACCACCCCCAACCGCCCCGGTGTGAGGTGGCACACGGCTCCGACGAGGCGGCGGGGTGGGCGCGGTGGTGCACAACTCCGGCGAGGCGGCGTGGTCGTGCACGTCTCGGGCATGCGGTGGTGCCACGATTGGCATTAGGCAGAGCAACTCGATGGGTGGGCGAGCGGTGGACCAGTGTGAGACATACAGAAAAGATGGGTGGGTGAATGCCACGTGGGCCAGGGAGCACGGGGCAGTGGACAGAGGCGGACGAAGAGGACGCAGAAAACGCCTGCTTTGTCTTCAAATCAGACCCAGATTTGAGCTGGAAATAGGTCCGCAAGGATACAAAGCAGACGCAAAATAAAAATGGGTCTCTGCGTTGGGTTGTTGTTTTTGTCCGCGCAAACTCAAATGGACATGGATGGATGAAATGGGTTGCCCCATTGAAGTTGCTCTTAGGGTTGGATTTGGATCCGGGGCGTGAGGGTGTGGGGGGAGCTGCACGATTGGAGGAAGAAGATTAAACAGTTGAAGGAGGAACAATGAGATTTGGCCGTTCATCCCTGATCTGACGGCTATGAGCAAAAGTGACTGATGCAAAAAGAGATGAATATGCGGTCCCTAGAACTATTCATGCGACGTGGACTGGACTATGGCAGACGATGTACTGTCACGCTGATCAGTTGCTTGACGGATATATTGCTAGATGGATTCGAGCAAGGGCCTTGTTTGGATCCCTAAGTTAGAGTTAGTTTTAGTTAGTTAAGGCTCAAATAACCCAAAAGTATCCAAATATGATGGGTTAATTTGGGTTAGTTGGATCTAACCCACCCTAAAAAACTAGCCCACGCTAGAGGAGTTTATTTGAGTTAGTTCTCCTAGGCCCACTAAAAAAATTAGTAAAAAAATTACCCCTCCCATCCAAACAGGATCCAAAGTAGTCAAATGATTGAGAAAGAATATTTATTGTCAATTTAACCCTACTATCCAAACAGCTCTTTGGGTAAAGTTAGTTTAAAATTAGGTTAGAATCTAACTCTAACCTCTAACTGAGTTAGAGTATTCAAACAGGACCAAGGTCCCGGCTGCCGAGGGTATGCTGCCATTGAAAGCAGCAGGACAGATGACAGATCGCAGAATTTTGGCAATCAGGCTCAAAGTCCATGTATCCAGACGGTAGCCGGCTGGCCAAAGCTGAAGCCAGCACGCACGCAGACAGACCATCAGGCTAGCTCCGTAGCGGCTATGTATACACTGATGTGGTCGCTGCGGGGGCCGATCGGTTGGGTGCCAAGTCTACATTCGTATCGATTGTCATCGTATCAAGATACTGCTACCATGGAACTGAATCATCATCAAGGCATAGATATTTGTGCGTTGTGTCAGGAAGAAACTGAAGACGAGTACAACTGGCCGGCAATGACAAAATCGTGTGGGGCGGCGACAGGATCGATCGATCGATCCATAGGCTAGAAGCCAGCAAAGATGTGACGGCCAGCAAAAGATAACATGCACAGTTGCATCTGAACGTATGTATAGTTGCAGCATCTGGCCAGCAAAACCGTGGTCGCCGACGTCTACTCGACCGAGCAATGGAGGTTCTGCACATGTCTGCATGCCCGGCCGTCTCGACTGGATGCATGCATGCATGCATATATGTATGGATGTACAGTGTCAGTGCGTAATACTCCCTCGGTTCCAAATTACTTGTCTTCGAGTTGTCTAGATACAAATATATCTAGCACTAAAATGAGTCTAGATACATCCGTATCTAGACAAATCTAAGACATGTAATTCAGAACGGAGGGAGTATTCGATTCCGGTCCACGCGAGATCCCTGCGCCAGATCTGACGCCCTGACGACTGCGCCGTATCCACGGCAATACTGTGCACTGCATGCTGTCTCTGTGTCTCACGGTAGCTAGCAGGTAGTATCGGCTGATCAAGTGATCGATCGATGGACCCGAATCTTCTCTTCCCGCGCAGATTGGTCAACAGCCTAGCTGCCTTATTCCATTTCCCTTCTCGGCCTTGTCTTTAAGAGCGACACCAACGCGGCGATTCATTTCGTTCGCGCGCGTTTATTTGGGTCATGGCGAACAGAAAAATCGATCCAACACGCCGATTCAAATGGATGCGCGTCTGCTTTTCATCCGCTTGCCGATCCATTTCCTGCCCAATTTTGAGCCTCATTTGCGTCGGCGAGGATACGAAACGGACGCGCGCCGCGCCCTCCTACTCCCCCTGGCCCGCTAGTCGGTGGTAGCCTTCACCCTTTCTCTCCACTTTTCCCAAAACCCTCCCGCCCCCACGTGCGCTCCCGCCGCTGGCCATGGACGACGACCTCGATGCCGCTGCCGGCCTTACCTCCCTCGCCTCGTCCAGCATCATGACCACCCCCTCCGGCAAAGGCAAGCCTCGCGCCCCCCCTCAAGACCGCCGTGGCGCCCAAACTGAAGAAGAAGCTGACGCCCAAGGAGCGGGCAAGGGAGTCGGCCAAGATAAAGGGCCGGAGGCATGCAGCGGACGCAAGGGACGAAGCCATCACGGTGGCTGCCATCGCCGCCACCGAGCAGCAGGAGGCCACCAACGCCCGCGTCGTGGCGGCAATGAGGGAGACGCTGATGTACCTAGGGTTAAACCCTGTCTAGCACGGCCTCGTCAACGCCGCCATGCCCGCGGCCAACACCGGCTCTTTGCGTTTCCTTGGATGGTGTTGCCCGAGTCGCCCCGCGCGTCGGCGACACAACCGATGCCCGGTTTCCATGTCTACCCGCAAGCCTCCCGGCTCTCCGGGGAATGCTCCCCGAGGTGAGCGTGGTGGCACCTTCCACGCTCGCGCCCGCGCCCATCAATTTCAACGCCACACCGGTGGCCGGTGGCTCGTCATTCGGAGGGGCGAGGAAGCGCGCACGGCACATGCCAGCCGACATGCTGTCGAGCGCACGCAACCTGTTCGATGGAATTCCGGCCTCCGTCGATGAAGACTGCATGCAGAACATCATCTTCGAGGATGGGCCGTCGCGGCCGCTGGGGGTGGATACGATCCCAACGAGACACAAAGCAAGAACGGACGAGGGGCTTTCATGCCGTTCACCTTTGATCAAGATCAGGTCGCCTTCATGCATGATCAGGTCGTCCTGGACATGGACGGCTTCCCGCTTGACCACGAGTTTCCGGAGGACTTCGGACTCGAGGAAGAGGATGAGTTGGACATCGAAGGGGAGCCTTTGTTCGAGGACGAGCTCGCCAATCAAGCCGCCGGGGGAAAGCCAAAGCGCAAGAGCAGGCGGACGAAGGCATACACGGCGGCCGAGGACAAGCTTCTATGTGAGTGTTGGAGGAACATTGGGCAAGACCCCAAGACTGGTGCCGAACAAAAGGCATCAACCTTTTGGATTCGTGTCCACCGTGAGTTCCATGAGCGCAAGAAGTTTCCGTCGTACCAAATGCAAAGCACGCGCGGATGGTGTCCATTTCGAAGCGTTGGAAGGTGATCCAACAAGAATGCAAAAAGTTTTGTGCCATTCTTGAGAGCATCAAGGCACGCCCCCGTGAGCGGCACCGGCATGCAAGAAATGGTATGCTAGCAAGCGCCCCTCTTTGTGTCATTCCGTTTATGCTTGCATGTCCATTTCCATATCCACATCCATTAGCCAATATGCTTGCATGCAATTCATTTGTAGGCATTTCAAGATTTGGAGGCATTCAAGGTCCAACATGATGGAAAGTCCTTCAACCTCTCACATTGTTGAGGGTCATCAAAGACGAGGAGAAGTTCAAGGCGCAATATGCCACCCTCATGTCGCATGGGGGGTAGAAGGCCGTGGAGGAGGTTGGGGATAGCGAGAAGCCACGGCCGGCGGCTGCAGGGGAAGACCAACTCCAAGGAGGACAAGCGGGATGCAGCGTCGAATGCCTTGATCACAACCGTGAAGGACATGATGACCAAGAATGACTCAAGGAAGGAGAAGCGCCAGCAAGACAAGGAAGACATTGATACATAGGCTGGGTACATCTCCCGACCCTGAGGCAAGCCACACCAGAGCGCGCTCCTCCGTTATACCCCTCTGTTTCACAACAAGAATTATTGAACGGAAGGAGTATCAAAATTCGCCAAGTTGTGGTCGCTCCATTTCGTTCACGGGCTACATGGTGTAGAGTTTTTGCGAAATACTAGCTCTTTGTTACTCAAAATTATGGATTACAATCTCGTAAGACAATATCAATGACCACGCTTGGGGCCGAACCTAGCCAAACCGTAGTACGACCCTGAGCTCTAGCGAAGTTTGCCATAGAATGACTAGCACAATTGCCATTACGACGAATATGAGTAATAGAAGAGTCTTGTTCCCCCATACTTTGCTTGATTTCCTTCATCATAAAAGAATATTTGGATAAGTTGCTTCCCGATCTCACCAACATGGACACAGCCTCCAAACAGTCCGACTCGATATCGATGGGCAGGTTGCTCCATTGCAATGCCAAACTGACACCTTCTCGAATAGCGAGCATTTCAGACTCCAAAACATCATCACAATCACCAATATATATATCTACAAGAACAGAAGATTATACTGCCCATATGATCACGGAGCACCATGCTAGTACCCGCCAATCCATTAAGTATGGAATCATCCCTATTAAGCTTCACCCGTGCTTGGCTTGGTGGCAGCCACCGAATTTGCTCAGTTTGGATAATCACACGTGTGGGCTGAACTATTGGGAAACAATGGCTCACAACCATATTTCCCTTAAGGAAATCTGCGTTGTGGCCATTCTTCAGAGTGGATAGAGTGTCAAGGTAACTTGTCAGGAACCTGACAGAAACATCAATCGGGGGGTGGGGGGGTGGGGGGGGGGGCTGGAGAGGGGTAGGTTTTGAATGTACTAGTTCGGTCCTAACATGCAAATTCTCCATAGGAGCATCAACACACGAACCCAGACTTGTTCACTAGAATCACAAAGTAACTAAATGAACCAATCTTCATGACGCTTGATGTTGGCGAGCACATGCAGTTCCCAAACCTTAGCCATTGCCCTCCAGAGGCGCTGGGCATTACCACATGCACATAGGACATGAAATGAGTCCTCGTCCTCTTTACTACAGATCGGGCAAAGACCACGAACCTCCAGATTTTCTGCGTTCTTTGTTTCGCCAAGTGGCTAGAGAGTCTGTAGCGATGCGCCAAGCAAAGCAGAGAACCTTCGGTGGTGCCGGACTTGACCAGATAAGTTTCCAAACATCTCTGCAACCATCGGGTGAACCACTAGTGGATGCAACTAAAGTACTCAGAACCTCATCCGTTGCTAGCTAGTAGGCACTCCGCACTGTAAGTACCCCATTCCTTTCCGGAGCCCAGGGCAAAAACTCCTTATCAAGGTGAGGTGAAGACTGTATCTTGCAAATAGTCTGAACGTCCACCGACAGGACATATTGATATAACCGCGACACATCCCGGCTGCCATTATGATCGAGAAGTGCAGACACCCATTTGTAGCGGCATCTTCCTCTGCTTGAAAGCATGGAACCCGCGGTGCCCCGGACTAGCCAACGGTCATGCTAAATCCTGACCTTCAGTCCATTAGCTATCCTCCAAATGAAACCATTTTTTAACAACTCGAGACCATGACAAACAGATTGCCATGTTGAGGACGGGTCACCCATGAAAACATTGTCCTCGAGCCTACCATTAGGGTAGTACTTAGTGATACGTCTCCAACGTATTTACAATTTTTGATTGTTCCATGCTATTATATTATTCCTTTTGGATGTTTATAAGCTTTATTTTATACATTTATATCATTTTTGGGACTAACCTATTAATCGGAGGCCCAACCCATATTGCTGTTTTTTTTGCCTATTTTAGTATTTCGAAGAAAAGGAATATCAAACGGAGTCCAAACGGAATGAAACCTTCGGGAGCGTGATTTTTGGAATCTAACGTGATACGGAGAGCTTGGAGTGCAAGTCAAGAAGCTGCCGAGGAAGCCACGAGGTAGGAGGCCGCGCCCCCCCCCTATAGGGCGCGCCCCCTGTCTCATGGGCCCCTCGGGCGGCCACCGACGTACTTCTTCCTCCTATATATACATACGTGCCCCGAAAACATCCGGGAGCACCACGAAACACAATTTTCACCGCCGTAACCTTCTGTATCCGCGAGATCCCATCTTGGAGCCTTCGCCGGCACTCTGCCAGAGGGGGAATCGACCATGGAGGGCTTCTACATCAACATCCGTGCCCCTCCTATGAGTTGTGAGTAGTTTACCACAAACCTACGGGTCCATAGTTATTAGCTAGATGGCTTCTTCTCTCTTTTTGGATCTCAATACAATGTTCTCCCCCTCTCTTGTGGAGATCTATTCGATGTAATCTCTTTTTGCGGTGTGTTTGTCGAGATTCGATGAATTGTGGGTTTATGATCAGATTTATCTATGCATAATATTTGATTCTTCTCTGAATTCTTTTATGTATGATTGAGTTATCTTTGCAAGTCTCTTTGAATTATCAGTTTGGTTTGGCCTACTAGATTGATCTTTCTTGTCATGGGAGAAGTGCTTAGCTTTGGGTTCAATCTTGCGGTGTTCTTACCCAGTGACAGAAAGGGTTGCAAGACACGTATTGTATTGTTGCCATCGAGGATAACAAGATGGGGTTTATATCATATTGCATGAGTTTATCCCTCTACATCATGTCATCTTGCTTAATGCGTTACTCTGTTCTTATGAACTTAATACTCTAGATGCAGGCAGAAGTCGGTCGATGTGTGGAGCAATAGTAGTAGATGCAGGCAGGAGTCGGTCTACTTGTTATGGACGTGATGCCTATATACATGATCATGCCTAGATAATCTCATAACTATGCGTTCTTCTATCAATTGCTCGACAGTAATTTGTTCACCCACCGTAATACTTATGCTATTTTGAGAGAAGCCTCTAGTGAAACCTATGGCCCCCGGGTCTATCTCTTATCATATTTGCTTTCAATCTACTTTATTTGCATCTTTACTTTTTGCATCTATATTATAAAATACCAAAAATATATTTATCTTATCATACTATCTCTATCAGATCTCACTTTCGCAAGTGGCCGTGAAGGGATTGACAACCCCTTTATTGCGTTGGTTGCGAGTTCTCAGTTTGTTTGTGTAGGTGCGTGGGACTTTTGAGGAGCCTCCTTCTGGATTGATACATTGGTTCTCAAAACTGAGGGAAATACTTATGCTACACTTGCTGCATCACCCTCTCCTTTTCTGGGAAAACCAACGCTAGCTCAAGACGTAGAACTTAGCTTTTAGCAATCTTGCACAAAGACTGTCAGGATGGATTAGAAGGCGCCAAGCTTTTCTTGCCAATAAGGCTTGATTAAAGATTCGAAAGTCTCTTAAACCAAGACCTCCTTGAGATTTTGACTGATTCATCTTATGCCAAGCATGCCAATGAGCTTTCCTTTTACCTTTCTCCGCTCCCCAATAGTAATTCCTAACCATGCAATTCAGATCTTCACAGAGTCCAAGAGGAACTTTGAATACACTCATGATAAATGTAGGAATTGACTGTGCAACAGATTTGATTAATACTTCTTTCCCATCTTGAGTAGGATGCCCATCTTTCATAAGCCTTCTAGCTTCATCAACTAGCATAGAGTACTGCTAGTCTGATCACTAGTAATGGCAGCAAGGCTCAGATGGTTAACACCTAGTGTCACCTAGATGTCATGTATTCGCTAAACAATATGTTTTACCTGTGTAGGTCTTTGGATCATGTTGTTTGGGCCCTTGAATTTGACAACAAGCATTACACTCACCACAAATAAACAACATGCTGATCAATCATAGATATAATATCACAAATGACGACATATAGAATAGGCACAAAATGAATCTCACCAATCCTCAATATCTCCCATGCCTATAAGGGATTACTCACGCATGAGAGGGAAAATAACCAAACAACTCAGAGATCAGACAAAGAGAAATCATCTTTTTAATATCACGAAGATCCACAACAAGATGAATGATTAAAGAAGTGTCGATCTCAAAATTCATACGAATAGAGTGAAAAATCCTAATCTCATAACTTGGATTTGTCTCTCTACGGTGGTGTTTGAAATGAATGGAATGGGGTGTAAGCAGAAGAGACGGAATGGATCTCAGAGAGTCTTCCTTCTTTGAACCTCTTCTCTTTTTGTCATGGTGATTGTGGCGGTGGCCCCTCGCCGTATTGTATTGCCTCCCCTTCTTGAACGTTGCTTGTATACTCAAGGGGGTGGCGGCACCGTGTCGTACGACTATTGGTACGAGTGGGCTCGCTCCTACCAGATGTCGTCTTTTGCTCTGACACGCTAGGTGAATTTTCTCCCAAAAGAGAAGTTGCTCAATTTGCCGACATCTTTCTTGGTTTCCTTAAAAATGTATGTTTCTTCACATCAGTAAGAAAAAATAAGTTTTATTTTTCTCGAAAGGATTAGCGTTATAAAAATGTGAGAACCAACGAAAACCTCCCGGAAACCATATCAAAATAACCTTGTAAAAATGTTAAGACATTGAGACAACAGGAGGGAGCTATGATTTTGCATGAAGCTTTGAACACTATCCACACTAAAACAAAGTGATACACTTTTGCAAGTAGGTTTTAGAAAAGCAAATGACAAAGTTAAATGACCCTTTGTCCAAAATGTGAATAAATTGAATGATTAGATTATGGAGACAATGAGGGGAGGACATGTGAGAGTGAAATTCAATGGTGAGGTGGGACCGTACTTAAAAACCATCAGAGGCTTGAGACAGGAGGATTCACTCACTCTATCTCATTTGCCTTTTGATCTAGCTGCTGATGCTCTTGCCATAATCTTGACTAATCCTAAGAAAGTGGGGTATGTGAAGGGGGTTATGGAGGAATTATTAAGAAGCGTAGTAGAAAACAAAAAAATTCGCCCTACGATCACCAAGGAATAATATGAAGATGCATAACGGGTTGAGATCAACGATCGTTACCGACTCCGGAGTGCAGCAGAAGTAGACGAGTCGGTATAGATCGTACTTGGAATCCCTCGAGCGTTGATGATGATCCCACGAAAAGAAGATCGGAAGCACGACCTCTCTACTCGGTTGCAAGCGTACGATCTTCAGGATCCGGCAGCGCTTCACCGTCCAGAGCTTATCATTGCCGGAGAATTAGAGGGAGAAGATTGGAACCACACGGGGTTTCTAATTATGAGGATTAGAGGGGCTATCTCAAATTAGTCAACTAGGACCAACAAGAACTAGAACTAGATCAACTAGAGGAGGCTCCAAAACTTGTGTTCCAAAGGGTGGATATCCTCTAGTATATATAGGTTGGGAGGGGAGGAGGAGGCGCCGCACAAGGGGGGAAAGTCTCCTCTTTGTGGCCGGCCAAGGGAGGGGAATGATATGTCTCCAATGTATCTATAATTTTGATTGTTCCATGCTATTATATTATGTGTTTTGGATGTTTTACATGCATTAATATGCCATTTTATATTATTTTTGGGACTAACCTATTAACCTAGAGCCCAGTGCCAGTTCCTGTTTTTCCTTGTTTTTGAGTTTCGCAGAAAAGGAATACCAAACGGAATAAAGCCTTCGCGATGATTTTTCTTGGACCAGAAAACAACCAGGAGACTTGGAGATGAAGTCGGAGGATCCACGAGGCAGCCACAAGGACGGAGGGCGCGCCCCCACCCTTGTGGGCCTCTCGTGCACATTATTTCACCTATATATTCTTATATATCCCCAAACCAACGGATGCATCCACGAAAACACTTTTCCACCTCCGCAACCTTCTCTACCCATGAGATCCCATCTTGGGGCCTTTTCCGGCGTCCCGCCGGAGGGGGATTCGATCACGGAGGGCTTCTAAATCAACACCATTGCCCTTCCGATGAAGCGTGACTAGTTTACCACAGACCTACATGTCACGCCCAATATGCGATACTATCCTAAAGAGACTCGAAGGTCCCACCAAGGATAGAACCACATATTGAAACGCTTCTGCAAGGTGGATATCATTACATCAACATTACATAATAGATGGGGATACATACAAAAGGCATACAATGCCACACGAATACAACATCATCTTACATAAGAGCAACATCCGACTACAGATGAAGCACAAACAGAAACTCAAACGACATCCACCCTGCTAGCCCAGGCTGCCGACCTGGAACCTATCCCCTGATCAAAGAGGAAGCAGAAGAAGAACTCCAAAACAAGCAAACATCGCTCTCGCGTCATGATCATCGCGTAACCTGTACCTGCAACTGTTGTTGTAGTAATCTGTGAGCCACGAGGACTCAGCAATCCCATTACCATGGGTATCAAGACTAGCAAAGCTTAATGGGAAAGGAAGGGGTAAAGTGGTGAGGTTGCAGCAGCGACTAAGCATGATATGGTGGCTAACATACGCAAATGAGAGCGAGAAGAGAAGCAAACGGAACGGTCGTGAAGCTAGCAATGATCAAGAGGTGATCCTGAACTCCTACTTATGTCAAACATAACCCGAAACCGTGTTCACTTCCCGGACTCCGCCGAAAAGAGACCATCACGGCTACACACACGGTTGATGTGTTTTAATTCGAATCAGGTGTCAAGTTATCTACAACCGGACATTAACAAATTCCCATCTGCCGCATAACCGTGGGCACGGCTTTCGAGAGTTTAAACCCTGCAGGGGTGTCCTAACTTAGCCCATGATAAGCTCTCGCGATCAACGAAGGATATTCCTTCTCCCAGGAAGACCCGATCAGACTCGGAATCCCGATTACAAGACATTTTGACAATGGTAAAACAAGACCAGCAAGACCGCCCGCTGTGCCAACAAATCCCGATAGGAGCTGCACATATCTCATTCTCAGGGCACACCGGATGAGCCAGATGTCGGGTTGGCATAGACCCTGGTTGCCCAGGGGGCGCCAGACATC
>NC_041385.1:171533779-171536357 GCF_002162155.2 Triticum dicoccoides
TAAAGATGACCCTCGGGATGCGCGACTCCCAAGGGAAAAAAGTCTAGGTGAGGCAAATGGTAAAACCAAGGTTGGGCCTTGCTGGAGGAGTTTTATTCAAAGCAAACTGTCAAGGGGGTCCCATAAATCACCCAACCGCGTTAGGGACGCAAAATCCGGGAACATAATATCGATATGACGGAAACTAGGCCGGCAAGAGTGGAACAAAACACCAGACATAAGGCCGAGTCTTCCACCCTTTACCAAGTATATAGATGCATTAATTAAATAAGAGATATTGTGATATCCCAACATAATCCTGTCCACCATGGAGCAATTTTCAACTTCACCTGCAACTAACAACGCTATAAGAGGGGCTGAGCAAAGCAGTAACATAGCCAAGCAATGGTTTGCTAGGAAGGGTGAAAAAGGTTAGAGGCTGACATGGCAAATTGGGAGGCTTGAAGAGCAAAAGATAGGTAGCACAGCAAAGCGATAGAACGAAGCAACTAGCATAGCAATGATAGTAGTGAGATCCAGGGTAGCGGTCATCTTGCCTGAAATCCCGCTAGGAAGAAGAACGAGTCCATGAAGAAGACAAACGAATGAAGCCGAACCAAGCGTAGACGAACGAATCCTCACGATCGCAACGAAACAGGAACTATCGAGAAGAAGCACACAACATGGTAAACACACCACACATAAACATGACATAATGCACAACAAGCAAGATGCATGACAAAGCTAGATGAGGCTACTCATGGAAAGAGATGATGCATACAAGAACAACATATCAAAGCAAGTTTAAATGAGGCCGAAACAACATATAACAATTCCGGTAAGTCCTCATATGCAAATTTCGAAATTGGTCCAGATCTGAATACCTTATGTTCAAGTTGTTAAGCAGCAAGTTAAGATGCACCAAGATGATCTACACGAGATTCTAGTCAAGTTACATATAAAGTTCATTATATTTGGAGCTACGGCCTAGAAGATATGAGCAAAACCAGTTAAACATGGCATTGATGTAAAATGCATACAAACATCAAGCAAACACCTGAAAACAAGGATGCAACATGATAATATGAAACTACATGTATAATCAAGCAAGTTTCATATAAAGCACACTCAAAACGGAGCAACGGTTCAACACACACTATATAAGTTATAGCAACAATCAGTCCAAAACAGCAACTAGGCATATTGCAAGCATCAAAACAACATGCTACAGCACCCCAACATGAGAACAAAAGGTATGGACATGATGTACAGGTAAAGCATAACAAAACATGAACACTGAGCTATCTCCAGAAATCACTAGAACATGCTCCAAAAACATGGCAAGATTGCATATAGTAACAGTTTCAGACTTTGCAGAAATAACATCAGGTTGCAATGTTTAGAGCTATCAAACAACATGCTACAGGAACTTAACATGACAAAAAAGGCATGGAATGAATCTACTAATCTCATATAACAAAAGTTCCTTACTGACCATGAGCCAAAAGGGCATAGAAAATATGACGGCACCCATGTAAACATAGCAAGTTTCGTTAACAGATTCAGCAAACAGGGCATGGCAGGAACAACGATAAGTAGGCATGTTGGTGAGCTTGTACCACTCACCACAGAGCAATACATGGCATGACAAGGTAACCAACAGTAAGAATACATGTTTATGAAGCTAATAATAGCAATAGCAAGTTCATAGGGTGCATGGATAGCTAGCAAAGCTCATGGCAAAACTGAACTTAATGTTAACAGGCTGACATCAACATTATTTAGCAACTTGAGAGCAAGATTACAACAAGCTACAGCAGGCTATAAATACTACCAGGGGCATAGAAGGATAGATCATGACATGTATAACAAAACATCTTTAGTGAACATCTCCAAATTATGCATAGAATGACTTGTAGCAGCAGGTTTACATAGCATCATGATGCAACAGATTCAGCCTAGCAAAACAGCAACAGCAAGTACCCTACTTAACAAGCTTGATGCACTCACTACAATACTCACAAAAATACATGGATGACACCCCTGTAAAGATGGCATGATGTAGTTCAAAACACATGTAGAGCTCATGCTCATAGGATGCACACATCAAGTGCAACAAAAATGACAAATCACCAAATTATAACAATTTCAGCAGATTAACATCATATAGCACTCTTGCAACGATGATTCGGGCATCAAGATGATCTCAAACAAGCATGGAACAATGGAATGAAATGTAGATCATCTCTCAGTGAACATTTTGATATATAATGCACGCAAAACGGAGCAGTATGCAAGGAGATATGATGCGATGAACAGTGCCACATAATGTGAGAATTTCGGGACTTGGAGAAAAACAGAGGGGGGAAAGTCAACCTCGTTTTGGATCTGGATCGGGCGCATGGAAATTGAGGCAGGGCTATGCTCACCAGAGACGGGCGGTGCAGCGGCCGGAGCGACGAGGTCGGGGCGAGGCACCGGCTGGACGGGACCGCGGGGACGCGGGCTGGGCACGGAGCCCACCGCCTCGAGCACGGGACGTGCCGGGTCGGGCGGCGACGGCGTGCCGCGGCGGAGGCGGTGGCTGACGGCGCGGGGC
>NC_041385.1:171536641-171543497 GCF_002162155.2 Triticum dicoccoides
GGCGCTCGTGGGCCGGGGCGCGGCCCAGATCGGGCCCGGGGCGGGCCGCCTCGAGCCCCGACGGGCCTGGAGGTGGGGCGCGGCACCTGGTGGCGGGGAGCGCCACGTGGTGGCTTCCCGTTGGCTCGGGCGCGGCGGCGGATGCGTCCGGCTGGGGTTGGACATGTCCGGCGCGGCGCGGAGGGAAAAAATCTAGGGTTAGGGGTGTTTTGATCCAGAATTTGGACGAGGAGCACATATTTATAGGTAGAGGGAGCTAGGAGACTCCAAATGAGGTGTGGTTTTCGCCCACACGATCATGATCGAACGATGGAGAGCATGGAGGGGGTTTGGATGGGTTTTGGGCCACTTTGGAGGGGTGTTGGGCTGCACACAAAAGAGGCCTTTTACGGTTCCCCGGTTAACCGTTGGAGTATCAAACAGACTCCAAACGGCATGAAACTTTGGAGGTGGTTTACCGGTGGTGTACCAAGGCCACTTGGCAAGCCTCGGTCCATTCCGAGAACGTTTAACACCCGCTCACGACAAGAGACAAAAGGGGGACGCCGGATGACATAGGAGTGCCGGATTGCAAAACGGACAACGGGGAAAATGCTCGGATGCAAGAAATGAACACGTATGCAAAATGAAATGCACATGATGACATGACAAAATGCAACACGCAAGCAAATGACATGGCAATGACGGCGAATAATTGGCAGACACCTGGCGCATCGAATCCGGGGCGTTACAACACTCCTCCACTAACAAGAGATCTCGACCCGAGATCTTAGGACCGAGATGGAAGGGAAAAGGGATGAGGTGAAACAAGAACTCAAGAGAAGAAGTAAAGAATCGAGAGCACTCGAGAAGAAGAGAGGAACGACGAGAATGACGAGAATCGAAAGCTCACGGAATCAGATAGACTATGAAACCACTCCGGTTAGAACGAGATAAGAAACGGATAAGACTGAAAGGATTTAGGCAGCACTCCGGCTGAAAATGGAAGGAATAGAACCCGAGCTTGAGAGGACAGAATGATACTTGATGAAGACATGACACAAAACCTCCGGAAAGAATTGAAAGAGAATTGAATGAAAAGAATTTAGAAGGATTGGATGGAGTTGTTGAGAAAATCAACAACGAAAGAATAAACTTGTTGTGGTCTTATAAATAACATCTCAAGATCATAAGGTGATAACCGGCCACAAACGGAAATAACTGGATAGCTGAGAAGAACGAAGAAATGCAAAACTGCACTTCAAAAGAATACGGAGATTTAATTGCACTTCGAAGGCAAGAAGGAAAGATACTAGAGCTCCTCCAAAGAATCTTGATGAACACTTGAAGAATGAATTAAATACTGACGGACAACCGTGAAGAACTGCGGTAACAAAAGGATGACGAGATAAAATTGAAGGATGAAAGGGATAAGATTAAGCCTTGCAATGATTTAGATGGAGGTTCCGATGAAATGGGCGAGGGAAATTTGAACTCTGGAAAAGAAAAGTTGAAAAGACTTCATACCGAGAATTTGAGATGGAGAACAAACTCCAAAAGGAAGAGGTTAATCAACTTGCTGAAAGTAGAATAAGAATTATGTTATGCTTATCCTTCATCAGTTAAATTGATGAGAGATGGATCGCATACAACTTATCCACGTTGGAAAAGATTAAAGGAAGATATAGCGCAACACTTGGAAAGGTCTTCATGAGCCACCGGTCGGATTGAAAAGAATGAATGAATATATGTGAAAAGAACGGAAATAAATCTTGAATGAACCACCGTAAGAAATGACAATGAACGAAGAAAAGAGAAAGACTCGCCGGGAAGAATTAGAAAAGCACAAAGATACTTGAGGGAATTTAGAGACAAGAGAATGAAAAGATCGCGAACTAGTTGAAGAATACTTGAACGAAGCACCGGAAGAATATTGAGACGAATGAAGGGGCACAGACATAGAATAATTGGAGAATGAATTTGAAAGCTTAGAACGAAGAAATATTCCGAAAAGATGGCCTCCGGATGACCGAGAGAGAAAGCAACTCCTGAAATACCCCGGGTGGATGAAAAGAATATCTGACAAATGGAATAATTCGCGAGGATAACATGAAGCTAGAACCACGAAACTTCGAGAGAACGGACAAGATTTAGAGGAAAAACTCTTCTTCGATCTTCAAATGATGACGAGAAACACCAACAAAATTACTGAGATACTCCGGGAGAATGAAAAAGAGGAAAGGTTGAACCAACAATGAAATGATTTGAAATCGATCTTGGAAAAACCTCTGACTGATGAAATTCATTCTTACGTCAAACTCTGAAAAGAATTAGGAATAGCTCCGGAATAATTAGAAGAGTCAGGTAAGATCCTGGGAAAAGACCTGTGGGTTAGGGCCCACTAAAATAGAACACCATTGGAAAGGGATGTTGAATAGATAGGTGAAGCACCGGAACAATTGAAATATTTGAATGAGGTGACAACCAGGAATTAATTCGAACACAGACGAATCTCCTGAGATGTCTTGAACACTCCGGAAGAATAAACTGGCGAGAGGCAAACGAGCAAGGAAAACACTTGAGCTGAGGGAAAGAATATAATCACTACCGAAAATGGAATTGAATCCACCGAAGAAGAAAAAAAGATGAAGAATGTCGAACAAAATGAGAATTCACCGGTTGAAACAATTGAGGGAAGACTGAAGAGGCTTCGCACGAGTGAAATTGATGGTCGAAAGAGACTCGGACTCCGGGAAGAAGAGGGTGGGAGGGCGGGAAAACAAAGGCAACTTGGAAGAGAGAAACAACGAATAACTTGAAGAGAAGACACCGGTTGAAATAAATGAGGAAAGAAAACAAAGACTTTGCACGAGTAGGATGGATACTCGATTATGGACTCCGGCTCCAAGAAGAAAAGGGTGGGCGGGTGGGATAAGAAAAACAACTGAGGATTTAACTTGGAAAAGATGAAGAGGCTCGAGTCAACTTGACGAGAAATGCACCGGATGAAAAGAGCTGAGAACCCACGATTGGAAAACCAAATGTGTGATCCTAAAGAAAAATTTGAAGGGAAGAGGAGTAGTTCAAAACACCTACGTCAAGATTTCTCACCAGAGCGACGAAGGAGCTGAGGAGTAAAAGAATTCCTACTCTCCAATATAACTAGACTCCGAAATAGTTTTCTTCTAGACTCGACATCGGCCAAACTACATGATCAATCAAGGGGGCTCCTAGGGTCGGTCGAGGCTCTGATACCAACTTGTCACGCCCAATATGCGATACTATCCTAAAGAGACTCGAAGGTCCCACCAAGGATAGAACCGCATATTAAAACGCTTTTGCAAGGTGGATATCATTACATCAACATTACATAATAGATGGGGATACATACAAAAGGCATACAATGCCACACGAATACAACATCATCTTACATAAGAGCAACATCTGACTATGGATGAAACACAAACAGAAACTCAAACGACATCCACCCTGCTAGCCCAGGCTGCCGACCTGGAACCTATCCCCTGATCGAAGAGGAAGCAAAAGAAGAACTCCAAAACAAGCAAACATCGCTCTCGTGTCATGATCATCGCGTAACCTGTACCTGCAACTGTTGTTGTAGTAATCTGTGAGCCACGAGGACTCAGCAATCCCATTACCATGGGTATCACGACTAGCAAATCTTAATGGGAAAGGAAGGGGTAAAGTGGTGAGGTTGCAGCAGCGACTAAGCATGATATGGTGGCAAACATACGTAAATGAGAGCGAGAAGAGAAGTAAACGGAATGGCCGTGAAGCTAGCAATGATCAAGAGGTGATCCTAACTCCTACTTACGTCAAACATAACCCAAAACCGTGTTCACTTCCCGGACTCCGCCGAAAAGAGACCATCACGGCTACACACGCGTTTGATGCGTTTTAATTCGAATCAGGTGTCAAGTTATCTACAACCGGACATTAACAAATTCCCATCTGCCGCATAACCGTGGGCATGGCTTTCGAAAGTTTAAACCCTGTAGGGGTGTCCCAACTTAGCCAATGATAAGCTCTCGCGATCAACGAAGGATATTCCTTCTCCCAGGAAGACCCGATCAGACTCGGAATCCCGATTACAAGACATTTCGACAATGGTAAAACAAGACCAGCAAGACCGCCCGTTGTGCCGACAAATCCAAATAGGAGCTGCACATATCTCGTTTTCAGGGCACACCGGATGAGCCAGACGTCGGGTTGGCATAGACCCTGGTTGCCTAGGGGGCGCCAAACATCGCTCGGTTTGGACCAGCACTTGGAGAAGCACTGGCCTGGGGGGGGGGGGTAAAATAAAGATGACCCTCGGGATGCGCGACTCCCAAGGGAAAAAAGGCTAGGTGAGGCAAATGGTAAAACCAAGGTTGGGCCTTGCTGGAGGAGTTTTATTCAAAGCAAACTGTCAAGGGGGTCCCATAAATCACCCAACCGCGTTAGGGACGCAAAATCCGGGAACATAATACCGATATGACGGAAACTAGGGCGGCAAGAGTGGAACAAAACACCAGGCATAAGGCCGAGTCTTCCACCCTTTACCAAGTATATAGATGCATTAATTAAATAAGAGATATTGTGATGTCCCAACATAATCCTGTCCACCATGGAGCAATCTTCAACTTCACCTGCAACTAACAACACTATAAGAGGGGCTGAACAAAGCGGTAACATAACCAAGCAATGGTTTGCTAGGAAGTGTGAAAAAGGTTAGAGGCTGACATGGCAAATTGGGAGGCTTGAAGAGCAAAAGATAGGTAACGCAGCAAAGCGATAGAACGAAGCAACTAGCATAGCAATGATAGTAGTGAGATCCAGGATAGCGGTCATCTTGCCTGAAATCCCGCTAGGAAGAAGAACGAGTCCATGAAGAAGACGAACGGATGAAGCCGAACCAAGCGTAGACGAACGAATCCTCACGATCGCAACGAAACAGGAACTATCGAGAAGAAGCACACAACATGGTAAACACACCACACATAAACATGACATGATGCACAACAAGCAAGATGCATGACAAAGCTAGATGAGGCTACTCATGGAAAGAGATGATGCATACAAGAATAACATATCAAAGCAAGTTTAAATGAGGCCGAAACAACATATAACAATTCCGGTAAGTCCTCATATGCAAATTTCGAAATTGGTCCAGATCTGAATACCTTATGTTCAAGTTGTTAAACAGCAAGTTAAGATGCACCAAGATGATCTACACGAGATTCTAGTCAAGTTACATATAAAGTTCATTATATTTGGAGCTACGACCTAGAAGATATGAGCAAAACAAGTTAAATATGGCATTGATATAAAATGCATACAAACATCAAGCAAACACCTAAAAACAAGGATGCAACATGATAGTATGAAACTACATGTAAAATCAAGCAGGTTTCATATAGAGCACACTTAAAACGGAGCAATGATTCAACACACACTATACAAGTTATAGCAACAATCTGTCCAAAACAGCAACTAGGCATATTGCAAGCATCAAAACAACATGCTACAGCACCCCAACATGAGAACAAAAGGCATGTACATGATGTACATGTAAAGCATAACAAACCATGAACACTGAGCTATCTCCAGAAATCACTAGAACATGCTCCAAAACACATGGCAAGATTGCATATAGTAAAAGTTTCAGACTTTGCAGAAATAACATCAGGTTGCAATGTTTAGAGCTATCAAAAAACATGCTACAGGAACTTAACATGGCAAACAAAGGCATGGAATGAATCTACTAATCTCATATAACAAAAGTTCCTTACTGACCATGAGCCAAAAGGGCACAGAAAATATGATGGCACCCATGTAAACATAGCAAGTTTCGTTAACAGATTCAGCAAATAGGGCATGGCAGGAACAATGATAAGTAGGCATGTTGGTGAGCTTGTACTACTCACCACAGAGCAATATATGGCATGACAAGGTAACCAACAGTAAGAATACATGTTTGTGAAGCTAATAATGGCAAGAGCAAGTTCATAGGGTGCATGGATAGCTAGCAAAGCTCATGGCAAAACTGAACTTAATGTTAACAGGCTGACAGCAACATTATTTAGCAACTTGAGAGCAAGATTGCAACAAGATACAGCAGGATATAAATGCCACCAGGGACATGGAACGATAGATCATGACATGTATAACAAAACATCCTTAGTGAACATCTCCAGATTATGCATAGAATGACTTGTAGCAGCAGGTTTACATAGCATCATGATGTAACAGATTCAGCCTAGCAAAACAGCAACAACAAGTACCATACTTAACAAGCTTGATGCACTCACTAATATACTCACAAAAATACATGGATGGCACCCCTGTAAAGATGGCATGATTTAGTTCAAAACACATGTAGAGCTCATGCTCATAGGATGCACACATCAAATGCAACAAAAATGACAAATCACCAAGTTATAACAGTTTCAGCAGATTAACATCATATAGCACTCTTGCAACGATGATTCGGGCATCAAGATGATCTCAAACAAGCATGGAACAATGGAATAAAATGTAGAGCATCTCTCAGTGAACATTTTGATATATAATGCACACAAAACGGAGCAGTACGCCAGGAGATATGATACGATGAACAGTGCCACATAATGTGAGAATTTCGGGACTTAGAGAAAAACAGAGGAGGGAAAGTCAACCTCGTTTTGGATCTGGATCGGGAGCACGGAAATCGAGGTAGGGCTGGGCTCGCCGGAGACGGGCGGCGCGGCAGCCGGAGCGACGAGGTCGGGGCGAGGCACCGGCTGGACGGGACCGCGGGGACGCGGGCTGGGCACGAAGCCCACCGGCTCGGGCGCGGGGCGCGCCGGGTCGGGCGGCGGCGGCATGCCGCGGC